>NC_092718.1:84508072-84592584 GCF_047496885.1 Scyliorhinus torazame
AAACCTCCTCCCCGGCACGGACCCCAACCTCCTCCCCGGCACGGACTCCCCATCCCCCGCCCCGGCACGGACACCAACCTCCTCCCCGGCACGGACCCCCCTTCCCCCTCCCCGATACGGACCCCCTCCAACCTCCTCCCCGGCACGGAGCCCCCCCCAACCTCCACCACGACACGGACCCCCCCAATCCCCCTCCCCGGCACGGACACCCCCCAACCTCCTCCCCGGCACGGACCCCAACCTCCTCCCCTGCACGGACCCCCCATCCCCCTCCCCGGGACGGACCCCAACCTCCTCCCTGGCACGGACCCCCCATCCCCCTCTCCGGCACGGACCCCACCCCAACCTCCTCCCCGGCACGGCCCCCCCCCTAACCTCCACCCCGGCACGGCCCCCCCCCTAACCTCCACCCCGGCACGGACCACCCACATCCCCCTCCCTGGCACGGACCCCCCCCCCCCCAACCTCCTCCACGGCACGGACCCCGACCTCCTCCCGGCAAGGACCCCCCATCCCCCTCCCCGGCACATACCCCCCCCAATCCTCCTCTCCGGCACGGACCCCCCCCCCCAACCTCCACCCCGGCACGGACCCCCCCCCAATCCCCTCCCCGACACGGACCCCCCCCCAAACCTCCTCCCCGGCACGGACCCCAACCTCCTCCCCGGCACGGACTCCCCATCCCCCGCCCCGGCACGGACACCAACCTCCTCCCCGGCACGGACCCCCCTTCCCCCTCCCCGATACGGACCCCCCCCAACCTCCTCCCCGGCACGGACTCCCCATCCCCCGCCCCGGCACGGACACCAACCTCCTCCCCGCACGGACCCCCCTTCCCCCTCCCCGATACGGACCCCCCCCCCAACCTCCTCCCCGGCACGGACCCCAACCTCCTCCCCGGCACGGACCCCCCATCCCCCTCACCGGCACAGACCCCCCCCCCAACCTCCTCCCCGGCACGGACCCCTACATCCTCCCCGGCACGGACCCCCCATCCCCCTCCCCGGCACGGACCCCCCCCCCAACCTACTCCCCGGCACAGACCACCCCCAACCTCCAACCCGGCACGGTCCCCCCCATCCCCCTCCCCGGCACGGACCCCCCCCCCAACCTCCTCCCCGGCACGGACCCCAACCTCCTCCCCGGCACTGACCCCCCATCCCCCTTCCCGGCACGGACCCCCCCACAACCTCCTCGCCGGCACGGACCCCCCCAACCTCCACCTCGGCACGGACCCACCCCATCCCCCTCCCCGGCACGGACCCCCCCCCCAACCTCCTCCCCGGCACGGACCCCAACCTCCTCCCCGGCACGGACCCCCCATCACCCTCCCCGGCACGGACCCCCCCCCAACCTCCTCCCCGGCACGGACCCCCCCAAACCTCCTCCCCGGCACGGGACCACCCCCAACCTCCTCCCCGGCAAGGACCCCTCATCCCCCTCCCCGGCACATACCCCCCATCCCCCTCCCCGGCACGGACCCCACCCCCAACCTCCACCCCGGCACGGAACCCCCCCAATCCCCCTCCCTGGCACGGACCCCCCCCCAACCTCCTCCCCGGCACGGACCCCAACCTCCTCCCCTACACGGACCCCCCATCCCCCTCCCCGACACGGATCCCCCATCCCTTCCCCGGCACGGACCCCCCTCCAACCTCCTCCCCGGCACGGACCCCCCCCCGTACCTCCACCACGACACGGACCCGCCCAATCCCCCTCCCCGGCACGGACCCCAACCTCCTCCCCTGCACGGACCCCCCATCCCCCTCCCCGGGACGGACCCCAACCCTCCTCCCCGGCACGGACCCCCCATCCCCCTCTCCGGCACGGACCCCACCCCAACCTCCTCCCCGGCACGGACCCCCCCCCTAACCTCCATCCCGGCACGGACCACCCACATCCCCCTCCCTGGCACGGACCCCCCCCCCAACCTCCTCCACGGCACGGACCCTGACCTCCTCCCCGGCAAGGACCCCCCATCCCCCTCCCCGGCACGTACCCCCCCCATCCCCCTCTCCGGCACGGACCCCCCCCCAACCTCCACCCCGGCACGGACCCCCCCCAATCCCCCTCCCCGGCACGGACCCCCCCAAACCTCCTCCCCAGCACGGACCCCAACCTCCTCCCCGCACGGACCACCCATCCCCCTCCCCAGCACGGACCCCAACCTCCTCCCTGGCACGGACCCCCCATCCCCCTCTCCGGCACGGACCCCCCCCAACATCCTCCCCGGCATGGACCCCCCTCCAACCTCCACCCCGGCACGGACCACCCACATCCCCCTCCCCGGCACGGACTCCTCCACCAACCTCCTCCACGGCACGGACCCCAACCTCCTCCCCGGCAAGGACCCCCCATCCCCCTCCCCGGCACGTACCCCCCATCCCCCTCCCCGGCACGGACCCCACCCCCAACCTCCACCCCGGCACGGAACCCCCCCAATCCCCCTCCCCGGCACGGACCCCCCCCCCCAGCCTCCCCGGCACGGACCCCAACCTCCTCCCGGCACGGACACCCCATCCCCCTCCCCGGCACGGATCCCCCGTCCCCTTCCCCGGCACGGACCCCCCTTCAACCTCCTCCCCGGCACGGACACCCCCCCCCCCCCCAACCTCCACCACGACACGGACCCCCCAATCCCCCCTCCCCGGCACGGACACCCCCCAACCTCCTCCCCGGCACGGACCCCAACCTCCTCCCCTGCACGGACCCCCCATCCCCCTCCCCGGGACGGACCCCAACCTCCTCCCCGGCACGGACCCCCCATCCCCCTCTCCAGCACGGACCCCACACCAACCTCCTCCCCGCACGGCCCCAACCCTAACCTCCACCCCGGCACGGACCACCACATCCCCCTCCCTGGCACGGACCCCCCCCCCCAACTCCTCCCACGGCACGGACCCCGACCTCCTCCCGGCAAGGACCCCCCATCCCCCCTCCCCGGCACGTACCCCCCCCATCCTCCTCTCCGGCACGGGACCCCCCCCCCCCCCAACCTCCACCCCGGCACGGACCCCCCCCAATCCCCCTCCCCGGCACGGACCCCCCCCCCAACCTCCTCCCCGGCACGTACCCCAACCTCCTCCCCGGCACGGACTCCCAATCCCCGCCCCGGCACGGACACCAACCTCCTCCCCGGCACGGATCCCCCTTCCCCCTCCCCGATAGGGACCCTCCCCCCCAACCTCCTCCCCGGCACGGACCCCAACCTCCTCCCGGCACGGACCCCCCATCCCCCTCGCCGGCACAGACCCCCCCCCAACCTCCTCCCGGCACGGACCCCCTACATCCTCCCCGACACGGACCCCCCCATCCCCCTCCCCGGCACGGTCACCCCCCCCCCCCAACCTACTCCCCGGCACAGACCAACGCAACCTCCAACCCGGCACGGTCCCCCCCCATCCCCCTCCCCGGCACGGACCCCCCCCCAAACTCCTTCCCCGGCACGGACCCCAACCTCCTCCCCGGCACTGACCCCCCATCCCCCTTCCCGGCACGGACCCCCCCACAACCTCCTCGCCAGCACGGACCCCCCCCAACCTCCACCTCGGCATGGACCCTCCCCATCCCCCTGCCCGGCATGGACCCCCCCCCAACCTCCTCCCCGGCACGGACCCCAACCTCCTCCCTGGCACAGACCCCCCATCACCCTCCCCGGGCACGGACCCCCCCCAACCTCCTCCCCGGCACGGACCCCCCCCAACCTCCTCCCCGGCACGGACCCCCCCCAACCTCCTCCCCCGGCAAGGGACCCCCCCATCCCCTCCCCCGGCACGTACCCCCCATCCCCCTCCCCGGCACGGACCCCACCCCCAACCTCCACCCCGGCACGGAACCCCCCCAATCCCCCTCCCTGGCACGGACCCCCCCCCAACCTCCTCCCCGGCACAGACCCCAACCTCCTCCCCTACACGGATCCCCCATCCCCCTCCCCGGCACGGATCCCCCATCCCCTTCCCCGGCACGGACCCCCCTCCAACCTCCTCCCTGGCACGGACCCCCCCCCAACCTCCACCACGACACGGACCCCCCCAATCCCCCTCCCCGGCACGGACAACCCCCCAACCTCCTCCCCGGCACGGACCCCAACCTCCTCCCCTGCACGGACCCACCATCCCCCTCCCCGGGACAGACCCCAACCTCCTCCCCGGCACGGACCCCCCCATCCCCCTCTCCGGCACGGACCCCACCCCAACCTCCTCCCCGGCACGGACCCCCCCCCTAACCTCCATCCCGGCACGGACCACCCACATCCCCCTCCCTGGCACGGACCCCCCCCCAACCTCCTCCACGGCACGGACCCTGACCTCCTCCCCGGCAAGGACCCCCCATCCCCCCTCCCCGGCACGTACCCCCCCCCATCCCCCTCTCCGGCACGGACCCCCCCCCAACCTCCACCCCGGCACGGACCCCCCCCAATCCCCTCCCCGCACAGACCCCCCCAAACCTCCTCCCCGGCACGGACCCCAACCTCCTCCCCGGCACGGACTCCCCATCCCCCTCCCGGCACGGACCCCCCCCCCCAACCTACTCCCCGGCACAGACCACCCCCAACCTCCTCCCCGGCACGGTCCCCCCATCCCCCTCCCCGGCACGGACCCCCCCCCAACCTCCTCCCCGGCACGGACCCCAACCTCCTCCCCGGCACTGACCCCCCATCCCCCTTCCCGGCACGGACCCCCCCACAAACCTCCTCGTCGGCACGGACCCCCCCCCAACCTCCACCTCGGCACGGACCCCCCCCATCCCCCTCCCGGCACGGACCCCCCCCAACCTCCTCCCCGGCACGGACCACAACCTCCTCCCCGGCACGGACACCCCATCACCCTCCCCGGCACGGACCCCCCCCAACCTCCACCCCGGCACGTACACCCCACATTCCCCTCCCCGGCACAGACCCCCCCAACCCCCTCCGCGGCACGAACCCCCCCCCAACCTCCTCCCCGGCACGGACCCCCCCCCCAACCTCCTCCCCTGCATGAACCCCCCATTACCCCTCCCTGGCACGGACCCCACCACAACCTCCTCCCCGGCACGGACCCCCCCCCCTAACCTCCACCCCGGCACGGACCACCCACATCCCCCTCCCCCGGCACGGAAACCCCCCCCAACCTCCTCCACGGCACGGACCCCGACCTCCTCCCCGGCAAGGACACCCCATCCCCCTCCCCGGCACGTACCCCCCCTATCCCCCTCCCCGGCACGGACCCCCCCCAATCTCCACCCCGGCACGGACCACCCCCAATCCCCCTCCCCGGCACGGACCCCCCCAACCTCCTCCCTGGCACGGACCCCCAACCTCCTCCCCGGCACGGACCCCCCATCTCCCTCCCCGGCACGGACACCAATCTCCTCCCCGGCACGGACCCCCCCATCCCCCTCCGTGGCACGGACCCCCCCAACCTTCTCCCCGGCACGGACCCCAACCTCCTCCCCGGCACGGACCCCCCATCCCCCTCCCCGGCACAGACCCCCCCCAACCTCCTCCCCGGCACGGACCCCAACCTCCTCCCCGGCACGGACCCCCCCATCCACCTCCCGGCACGGACCCCCCCCCCAACCTCCTCCCCGGCACAGACCCCCCCCAACCTCCAACCCGGCACGGTCCCCCCCCATCCCCCTCCCCGGCACGGGACCCCCCCCCAACCTCCTCCCCGGCACGGACCCCAACCTCCTCCCCGGCACTGACCCCCCATTCCCCCTTCCCGGCACGGACCCCCCCCCAACATCCTATCCGGCACGGACCCCAACTCCTCCCCGGCACGGCCCCCCATCCCCCTCCCCGAAACGGACCCCCCCCAACCTCCTCCCCGGCACGGACACCCCCCCATCCCCCTCCCCGGCACGGACAACCCCCCAACCTCCTCCCCGGCACGGACCCCAACCTCCTCCCCGGCACGGACCCCGCCATCCCCATCCCCGGCACGGACCCACCCCCAACCTCCTCCCCGGCACGGACCCCCCCAACCTCCTCCCCTGCACGGACCCCCCATCCCCCTCCCCGGCACGGACCCCAACCATCTCCCCGGCACGGACCCCCCCATCCCCCTCTCCGGCACGGACCCCACCCCAACCTCCACCCCGGCACTGACCACCCACATCCCCCTCCCCGGCACGGACCCCCCCTCCAACCTCCTCCACGGCACGGACCCCGACCTTCTCCCCGGCAAGGACCCCCCCCATCCGCCTCCCCGGCACGTACCCCCCCCCATCCCCCTCCCCGGCACCGACCCCCCCCCCAACCTCCACCCCGGCACGGACAACCCCCAATCCCCTCCCCGGCACGGACCCCCCCCAACCTCCTCCCCGGCACGGACCCCAACCTCCTCCCCGGCACGGACCCCCCATCCCCCTCCCCGGCACGGACACCAACCTCCTCCCCGGCACGGACCCCCCCCCCCAACCTCCTCCCCGGCACAGAACCCCCCCCCAACCTCCTCCCCGGCACGGACCCCAACCTCCTCCCCGGCACGGACCCCCCATCCCCCTCCCCGGCACGGACCCCCCCCCAACCTCCACCCCGGCACAGACCCCCCCCAACCTCCAACCCGGCACGGTCCCCCCGATCCCCCTCCCCGGCACGGACCCCCCCCCCAACCTCCTCCCCGGCACAGACCCAACCTCCTCCCCTACACGGACCCCCCATCCCCCTCCCCGGCACGGATCCCCCATCCCCTTCCCCGGCACGGACCCCCCTCCAACCTCCTCCCCGGCACAGACCCCCCCCAACCTCCACCATGACACGGACCCCCCCAATCCCCCTCCCCGGCACGGACAACCCCCCAACCTCCTCCCGCGGCACGGACCCCAACCTCCTCCCCTGCAACGGACCCCATCCCCCTACCCGGGACGGACCCCAACCTCCTCCCCGGCACGGACCCCACATCCCCCTCTCCGGCACGGACCCCACCCCAACCCCCTCCCCGGCACGGACCCCCCCCTAACCTCCATCCCGGCACGGACCACCCACATCCCCCTCCCTGGCACCGACCCCCCCCCAACCTCCTCCACGGCACGGACCCTGACCTCCTCCCCGGCAAGGACCCCCCATCCCCCCTCCCCGGCACGTACCCCCCCATCCCCCTCTCCGGCACGGACCCCCCCCCCCAACCTCCACCCCGGCACGGACCCCCCCCAATCCCCCTCCCCCGGCACGGACCCACCCAAACCTCCTCCCCGGCACGGACCCCAACCTCCTCCCCGGCACGGACTCCCCATCCCCCTCCCCGGCACGGACACCAACCTCCTCCCCGGCACGGACCCCCCTTCCCCCTCCCCGATACGGACCCCCCCCCCAACCTCCTCCCCGGCACGGGACCCCAACCTCCTCCCCGGCACTGACCCCCCATCCCCCTTCCCGGCACGGACCCCCCCACAACCCTCCTCGTCGGCACGGACCCCCCCCAACCTACACCCCGGCACGTACCCCCCACATTCCCCTCCCCGGCACAGACCCCCCCAACCCCCTCCGCGGCATGGACCCCCCCCCAACCTCCTCCCCGGCACGGACCCCCCCCCCAACCTCCTCCCCTGCATGGACCCCCCCATTACCCCTCCCTGGCACGGACCCCCCCCCAACCTCCTCCACGGCACGGATCCCGACCTCCTCGCCGGCAAGGACACCCCATCCCCCTCCCCGGCACGTACCCCCACTATCCCCATCCCCCGGCACGGACCCTCCCCCAATCTCCACCCCGGCACGGACCACTCCCAATCCCCCTCCCCGGCACGGACCCCCCCCCCAACCTCCTCCCCGGCACGGACCCCAACCTCCTCCCCGGCACGGACCCCCCATCTCCCTCCCCGGCACGGACACCAATCTCCTCCCCGGCACGGACCCCCCATCCCCCTCCCCGGCACGGACCCCCCCCCAACCTCCTCCCCGGCACAGACCCCCCCCCAACCTCCAACCCGGCACGATCCCCCCCCATCCCCCTCCCCGGCACGGACCCCCCCCCAACATCCTCCCCGGCACGGACCCCAATCTCCTCCCCGGCACTGACCCCCCATCCCCCTTCCCGGCACGGTCCCCCCCCCAACCTCCTATCCGGCACGGACCCCAACCTCCTCCCCGGCACGGCCCCCCATCCCCCTCCCCGAAACGGACCCCCCCCAACCTCCTCCCCGGCACGGACACCCCCCATCCCCCTCCCCGGCACGGACACCCCCCATCCCCCTCCCCGGCACGGACAACCCCCCAACCTCCTCCCCGGCACGGACCCCAACCTCCTCCCCGGCACGGACCCCGCCATCCCCATCCCCGGCACGGACCCCCCCCCCCAACCTCCTCCCCGGCACGGACCCCCCCAACCTCCTCCCCTGCACGGACCCCCCAACCCCCTCCCTGGCACGGACCCCAACCATCTCCCCGGCACGGACCCCAACCTCCTACCCGGCACGGACCCCCCATCCCCCTCCCCGGCACAGACCCCCCCTCCAACCACCTCCACGGCACGGACCCCGACCTTCTCCCCGGCAAGGACCCCCCCATCCGCCTCCCCGGCACGTACCCCCCCCATCCCTCTCCTCGGCACCGACCCCCCCCCAACCTCCACCCCGGCACGGACCACCCCCAATCCCCCTCCCCGGCACGGACCCCCCCCAACCTCCTCCCCGGCACGGACCCCAACCTCCTCCCCGGCACGGACCCGCCAACACCCTCCCCGGCACGGACACCAACCTCCTCCCCGGCACGGACCCCCCATCCCCCTCCCCGGCACAGACCCCACCACCAACCTCCTTCCCGGCACGGACCCCAACCTCCTCCCCGGCACGGACCCCCCATCCCCCTCCCCGGCACGGACCCCCCCCCCAACCTCCACCCCGGCACAGACCCCCCCCAACCTCCAACCCGGCACGGTCCCCCCCATCCCCCTCCCCGGCACGGACCCCCCCCCAACCTCCTCCCCGGCACGGACCCCAACCTCCTCCCCGGCACTGACCCCCCATACCCCTTCCCGGCACGGACCCCCCCCAACCTCCTCGCCGGCACGGACCCCCCCCCCAACCTCCACCTCGGCACGGACCCCCCATCCCCCTCCCCGGCACGGACCCCCCCCCCAACCTCCTCCCCGGCACGGACCCCAACCTCCTCCCCGGCACGGAACCCCCATCACCCTCCCCGGCACGGACCCCACCCCCAACCTCCTCCCCGGCACGGACCCCCCCCAACCTCCTCCCCGGCACGGACCCCCCCCAACCTCCACCCCGGCACGTACCCCCCACATTCCCCTCCCCGGCACGGACCCCCCCAACCTCCTCCCAGGCACGGACCCCCCCCAACCTCCAACCCGGCACGGATCCCCCCGTCCCCCTCCCCGGCACGGACCACCCCCCAACCTCCTCCCCGGCACGGACCCCCCACCAACCTCCAACCCGGCACGGACACTCCCCATCCCCCTCCCCGGCAGCGACCACCCCCATCCCCCTCCCCGGCACGGACCCCCCCCAAACCTCCTACCCGGCACGAACCGCAACCTCCTCCCCGGCACGGACCCCCCATCCCCCTCCCCGGCACGGACCCTCCCCCAACCTCCTCCCCGGCACGGACCCCCCCAACCTCCACCCCGGCACGGACCCCCCCACCCCCATCCCCGGCACGGACCCCCCCCAACCTTCTCCCCGGCACGGACCCCCCATCCTCCTCCCCGGCACGGACTCCCCCCAACCTCCTCCCCGGCACGGACCCACCCCAACCTCCAACCCGGCACGGGCACCCCCCATCCCCCTCCCCGGCACGGACCCCCCCCCAACCTCCTCCCCGGAACGGACCCCAACCTCCTCCCCGGCACGGACCCCCCATCCTCCTCCCCGGCACGGACTCCCCCCAACCTCCTCCCCGGCACGGACCCACCCCAACCTCCAACCCGGCACGGGCACCCCCCATCCCCCTCCCCGGCACGGACCCTCCCCCCAACCTCCACCCCGGCAGGGACCACCTCCCAACCTCCACCCGCGCACGGACCACCCCCATCCCCCTCCCCGGCACGGACGCCCCCCACAACCTCCTCCCCGGCATGGACCACAACCTCCTCCCCGGCACGGACCCCCCATCCCTCTCCCCGGCGCGCACCCCCCCAACCTCCTCCCTGGCACGGACCCCCCCCAACCTCCACCCCGGCACGGACCCCCCCCCATCCCCCTCCTCGGCACCGACCCCGCCCAACCTTCTCCCCGGCACGGGCCCCCCCCAACCTCCTCCCCGGCACGGACCCCCCCCATCCCCCTCCCCGACACGGACCCCCCCCAACCTCCTCCCCGGCACGGACACCAACCTCCTCCCCGGCATGGACCCCCCATCCCCCTCCCCGGCACGGACCCACCCCCAACCTCCTCCCTGGCACGGAACCCCACCCCCAACCTCCTCCCCGGCACGGTCCTCCCCCCAACCTACACCCCGGCACGGACCCCCCACATCACCCTCCCCGGCACAGACCCCCCCCAACCTCCTCCCCGGCATGGACCCCAACCTCCTCCCCGGCACGGACCCCCATTTCCCTCCCCGGCACGGACCCCCCCCATCCCCTTCCCCGGCACGGACCCCCCCCCAACCTCCTATCCGGCACGGACCCGAACCTCCTCCCCGGCACGGCCCCCCATCCCCCTCCCCGACACGGACCCCCCCCCAACCTCCTCCCCGGCACGGACCCCCCCCAACCTCCTCCCCGGCACGGACAACCCCCATCCCCCTCCCCGGCACGGACCCCCCCCCAAACTCCTCCCCGGCACGGACCCCCCCCAACCTCCACCCCGGCACGGACCCCCCCATCCCCCTCCCCGGCACAGACCCCCCCCAACATCCTCCCCGGCACGGACCCCCCATCCCCCTCCCCGGCACGGACCCCCCCCATCCCCCTCCACGGCACGGACCGCCCCCAACCTCCTCCCCGGCACAGATCCCCCCCAACCTCCTCCCCGGCACGGACACCCCATCCCCCTTCCAGTCCCGGACCCCCCCCCCCAACCTCCTCCCTGGCACTGACCCCACCCCCCAACCTCCACCTCGGCACGGACCTCCCCCATCCCCCTCCCCGGCACGGACCCCCCCCCAACCTCCTCCCCGGCACGGACCCCAACCTCCTCCCCTGCACGGACCCCCCATCGCCCTCCCCGGCACGGACCCCAACCTCCTCCACGGCACGGACCCCCCATCCCCCTCTCCGGCACGGACCCCACCCCAACCTCCTCCCCGGCACGGACCCCCCCTAACCTCCACCCCGGCACGGACCACCCATATCCCCCTCCACGGCACATACCCCGACCTCCTCCCCGTCAAGGACCCCCATCCCCCACCCCGGCACGTACCCCCCCCATCACCCTCCCCGGCACCGACCCCCCCCCCAACCTCCACCCCGGCACGGACCACCCCCAATCCCCCTCCCCGGCACGGACCCTCCCCAACCTCCTCCCCGGCACGGACCCCAACCTCCTCCCCGGCACTGACCCCCCTTCCCCCTCCCCGGCACGGACACCAACCTCCTCCCGGGCACGGACCCCCCATACCCCTCCCCGGCACAGACCCCCCCCCCAACCTCCTCCCCGGCACGGACCCAAACCTCCTCCCCGGCACGGACCCCCCATCCCCCTCCCCGGCACAGACCCCCCCCCAACCTCCTCCCCGGCACGGTCCTCCCCCCAACCTACACCCCGGCACGGACCCCCCACATCACCCTCCCCGGCACAGACCCCCCCCAACCTCCTCCCCGGCATGGACCCCAACCTCCTCCCCGGCACGGACCCCCCATTTCCCTCCACGGCACGGACCCCCCCCCATCCCCTTCCCCGGCACGGACCCCCCCCAACCTCCTATCCGGCACGGACCCGAACCTCCTCCCCGGCACGGCCCCCCATCCCCCTCCCCGACACGGACCCCCCCCAACCTCCTCCCCGGCACGGACACCCCCCATCCCCCTCCCCGGCACGGACACCCCCCCAACCTCCTCCCCGGCACGGACCCCAACCTCCTCCCCGGCACGGACCCCGCCATCCCCCTCCCCGGCACGGACCCCCCCCCAACCTCCTCCCCGGCACGGACCCCCCCCAACCTCCACCCCGGCACGGACCCCCCCATCCCCCTCCCCGGCACAGACCCCCCCCCCAACCTCCTCCCCGGCACGGACCCCCCATCCCCCTCCCCGGCACGGACCCCCCCCATCCCCCTCCCCGGCACGGACCCCCCCCCAACCTCCTCCCCGGCACAGATCCCCCCCAACCTCCTCCCCGGCACGGACACCCCATCCCCCTTCCAGTCCCGGACCCCCCCCCCCAACCTCCTCCCCGGCACTGACCCCACCCCCCAACCTCCACCTCGGCACGGACCTCCCCATCCCCCTCCCCGGCACGGACCCCCCCCCAACCTCCACCCCGGCACGGACCCCAACCTCCTCCCCTGCACGGACCCCCCATCCCCCTCCCCGGCACGGACCCCAACCTCCTCCCCGGCACGGACCCCCCCCTAACCTCCACCCCGGCACGGACCACCCATATCCCCCTCCCCGGCACGGAACCCCCCCAACCTCCTCCACGGCACGGACCCCGACCTCCTCCCCGGCAAGGACCCCCATCCCCCACCCCGGCACGTACCCCCCCCCATCACCCTCCCCGGCACCGACCCCCCCCCAACCTCCACCCCGGCACGGACCACCCCCAATCCCCCTCCCCGGCACGGACCCCCCCCAACCTCCTCCCCGGCACGGACCCCAACCTCCTCCCCGGCACTGACCCCCCTTCCCCCTCCCCGGCACGGACACCAACCTCCTCCCCGGCACGGACCCCCCATACCCCTCCCCGGCACGGACCCCCCCCAACCTCCTACCCGGCACGGACCCCAACCTCCTCCCCGGCACGGACCCCCCATCCCCCTCCCCGGCACAGACCCCCCCCCAACCTCCTCCCCGGCACGGACCCCAACCTCCTCCCCGGCACGGACCCCCCAACCTCCTCCCCGGCACAGACCCCCCCCCAACCTCCAAACCGGCACGGTCCCCCCCATACCCCTCCCCGGCACGGACCCCCCCCCAACCTCCTCCCCGGCACGGACACCAACCTCCTCCCCGGCACTGACCCCCCATCCCCCTTCCCGGCACGGACCCCACCCAACCTCCTCGCCGGCACGGACCCCCCCCAACCTCCACCTCGGCACGGACCCCCACATCCCCCTCCCCGGCACGGACCCCCCCCAACCTCCTCCCCGGCACGGACCCCAAACTCTTCCCCGGCACGGACCCCCCATCACCCTCCCCGGCACGGAACCCCCCCCCAACCTCCTCCCCGGCACGGACCCCCCCCAACCTCCTCCCCGGCTCGGACCCCCCCCAACCTCCACCCCGGCACGTACCCCCCACATTCCCCTCCCCGGCACAGACCCCCCCAACCCCCTCCCCGGCACGGACCCCCCCCAACCTCCTCCCCGGCACGGACCCCCCCCAACCTCCAACCCGGCACGGATCCCCCCGTCCCCCTCCCCGGCACGGACCCCACCCCCCAACCTCCTCCCCGGCACGGACCCCCCACCAACCTCCAACCCGGCACGGACCCCCCCCATCCCCCTCCCCGGCATCGACCACCCCCATCCCCCTCCCCGGCACGGACCCCCCCCCAAACCTCCTACCCGGCACGAACCCCAACCTCCTCCCCCGCACGGACCCCCCATCCCCCTCCCCGGCACGGACCCCCCCACAACCTCATCCCCGGCACGGACCCCCCCAACCTCCACCCCGGCATGGACCCCCCCCATCCCCCTCCCCGGCACGGACCCCCCCCAACCTCCTCCCCGGCACGGACACCCCATCCTCCTCCCCGGCACGGACTCCCCCCAACCTCCTCCCCGGCACGGACCCCCCCCAACTTCCAACCCGGCACGGGCACCCCCCATCCCCCTCCCCGGCACGGACCCCCCCCAACCTCCTCCCCGGAATGGACCCCAACCTCCTCCCCGGCACGGAACCCCCATCCCCCTCCCCGGCACAGACCCTCCCCCCAACCTCCACCCCGGCAGGGACCACCTCCCAACCTCCACCCGCGCACGGACCCCCCCCATCCCCCTCCCCGGCACGGACCCCCCCCACAACCTCCTCCCCGGCATGGACCCCAACATCCTCCCTGGCACGGACCCCCCATCCCTCTCCCCGGCGCGGACGCCCCCCAACCTTCTCCCCGGCGCGGACGCCCCCCAACCTTCTCCCCGGCACGGACCCCCCCCCAACCTCCACCCCGGCACGGACCCCCCCCATCCCCCTCCTCGGCACCGACCCCGCCCAACCTCCTCCCCGGCACGGACCCCCCCCAACCTCCTCCCCGGCACGGACCCCCCCCATCCCCCTCCCCGACACGGACCCCCCCAACCTCCTCCCCGGCACGGACGCCAACCTCCTCCCCGGCATGGGCCCCCCATCCCCCTCCCCGGCACGGACCCACCCCCAACCTCCTCCCTGGCACGGACCCCCACCCCCAACCTCCTCCCCGGCACGGACCTCCCCCCAACCTACACCCCGGCACGGACCCCCCACATCACCCTCCCCGGCACAGACCCCACCCAACCTCCTCCCCGGCATGGATCCCAACCTCCTCCCCGGCACGGACCCCCCATTCCCCTCCCCGGCACGGACCCCCCCATCCCCTTCCCCGACACGGACCCCCCCCCAACCTCCTATCCGGCACGGACCCCAACCTCCTCCCCGGCACGGCCCCCCATCCCCCTCCCCGACACGGACCCCCCCCAACCTCCTCCCCGGCACGGACACCCCCCATCCCCCTCCCCGGCACGGACACCCCCCCAACCTCCTCCCCGGCACGGACCCCAACCTCCTCCCCGGCACGGACCCCGCCATCCCCCTCCCCGGCACGGACCCCCCCCCCAACCTCCTCCCCGGCACGGACCCCCACCAACCTCCACCCTGGCACGGACCCCCCCCATCCCCCTCCCCGGCACAGACCCCCCCCAACCTCCTCCCCGGCACGGACCCCCCATCCCCCTCCCCGGCACGGACCCCCCCCATCCCCCTCCCCGGCACGGACCCCCCCCAACCTCCTCCCCGGCACAGACCCCCCCCAACCTCCTCCCCGGCACGGACCCCCCATCCCCCTTCCCGGCCCGGACCCCCGCCCAACCTCCTCCCCGGCACTGACCCCACCCCCCAACCTCCACCTCGGCACGGACCTCCCCCATCCCCCTCCCCGGCACGGACCCCCCCCCAACCTCCTCCCCGGCACGGACCCCAACCTCCTCCCCGGCACGGACCCCCCATCCCCCTCCCCGGCACTGACCCCCCCCCAACCTCCTCCCCGGCACGGACCCCCCCCCAACCTCCATCCCGGCACGGACCCCCCCCATCCCCCTCCCCGGCACGGACCCCCCCCAACCTCCTCCCCGGCACGGACCCCCCCCAATCTCCTCCCCGGCACGGACGCCAACCTCCTCCCCGGCACGGACCCCCCATCCCCCTCCCCGGCATGGACCCCCCTCCCGGCACTCCCCCGGAGCCCAACCCACTCTAACCACCCCCCTCGCCGCACACACACACACACAACCCGAGACACACCTCTCCCCACACATTCAGACTGCGGCCACGCCATTGCCTGCCCAGAGCCAACCCCCCAGGCCGTCACTCGCCTCCACGCTGGTCGGCGTGAAACTGGAGCACAGGGTCACGCCGATGAAAAGGAGGTTTAATTTAAGTCGACGTGAACGGCCTGGGGTCATCACGGTCATCCGGAAGGGAGAATATCGGCAGACCCGTGCCATTCTCCGACGGCAGCGGCGACATTAACGCCCGACGACTTTTCTCCCTTCGGAGACTTCGGCAACCGGCGGGGGCGGGATTCACGGCGGCCAACGGCCATTCTCCGACCCGCTGGGGGGTCGGAGAATGACGCCCGAGATCTTAAAATGTTCTGCATTTGCAATGAGGACACAACACAGCTCCAAAATGCCCAGTTCAGGGTTTAACAGGCACACATTTGGATGTGTGTGAGAAATCTATTCACTAAAGTTGGGATTTATTTATTGTAGGTGTCAGATAATTATTGGGGCAACTTATACCCTTAGGAGACTTTAATGAAGCAATCAAAAATTGCTTTTAACGTTGTTCCAAATTTAACATGTTCCACATGAGCTTCCCAGGACTGGAGTTTCAACAGTTCAGGTGAGTGTTTAAACTTGTCATTGAAGGTTTTCAAATTGACAAGTTCAGGATGCGAGGTGGGTTGGATCTGTTTGACAGCAGAGTAGGAAGACCGTCACTACGCAGAGTATCAATGATCTGGGCAGAGTGGGATATGCACATACACAAAAGATGGGATACAGGAGGGGCACAGGATGGGGAAGGGAGGAACAGAGCTCATTGCCAGGGCTTCTACCTGTGGGGGTGGGGGGGGGCACAGAAACAAGTCCATTGGCCAAGTAGCCGCTCAATCAATCAATTGAGCGGCACGATGGCACAGTGGTTTGCACTGCTGCCTCACAGCTCCAGGGACCCAGGTTCAATTCCGGCCTCTGGTTACTGTCTTTGAGGAGTTTGCACTTTCTCCCTGTGTCTGTGTCTGTGTGGGTTTCCTCCGGATGCTCTGGTTTCCTCCCACAGCCCAAAGATGTGCATGATAGGTGGATTGGCCATACTAAATTTTCCCTTGATGTTCAAAAGGTTAGATGGGGTTACTGGATTACGAGGATAGGGTGGAGGCATGGGTTTAAGTAGGATGCTGTTTCCAAGGGCCGGTGCAGATTCAATGGGCCAAATGGCTCCTTCTGTACTGTAAATTCTATGATTCTAATCTGGAGTCAGTGTCCAAAGCAGCCGATCTGGCATTACTCATCCCGATTCGCAGGCTAATTGGCCAATGATTGCTGTTGTTCTGAACAAATCCTGCACAGGTAGCTCTGGTTCCCATCCTGAATTTATTCTCAGGATTCTGTTCTTACGTTCCCTCCTGATCTCAATCCTCCCTTGATAATGAATGGATTGTGAGAGTGCACATGAGTGAGACACCCCAATCCTGTTCACATCACCCCATCCCTGTCCACAGCACCCCGATCCTGTCCACATCACCCCAATCCTGTCCACATCATCCCAATCCTGCACCATATACCCAATTCTGTCCACATCATTCCAATCCTGTCCACATCATCCCAATCCCGTCCTCGTCACCCCAATCTGGTCCACATCTCCCCAATCCGGCCCCCATCTCTGCAATCCTGTCCACCTCATCCCAATCCTGTCCACATCACCCCAATCCTGTTCACATCACCCCATCCCTGTCCACAGCACCCCGATCCTGTCCACATCACCCCAATCCTGTCCACATCATCCCAATCCTGCACCATATACCCAATTCTGTCCACATCATTCCAATCCTGTCCACATCATCCCAATCCCGTCCTCGTCACCCCAATCTGGTCCACATCTCCCCAATCCGGCCCCCATCTCTGCAATCCTGTCCACATCACCCCAATCCTGTCCACATCATCCAACCCTGTCCACAATATCCTGTTTCTGTCCACATCACCCCAATCCGACAGTGCAGCACTCCCTCAGGATTGATCATCGGACATTGCTGCACTTCCTCAGTACTGACCCTCTGCCAGTGCAGCACTCCATCAGTACTGTCCCTCTGACAGTGCAGCGCTCCCTCAGTACTGACCCTCTGCCAGTGCAGCACTCCATCAGTACTGTCCCTCTGACAGTGCTGCACTCCCTCAGCACTGACCCTCCAATTGTTGGAGCAATACCTGGCACAACGGAAAATGGTTGTGGTCAATCGTCTCAGCTCCTGGACATCGCTGCAGAACTTCCCCAGCACAGTGTCCTACGCCCAATCACCTTCATCTTCTTTATTAATTACCTTCCTTCCATCATACATTCAGAAGTGGGGATGTTTGCATGTGACTGCACAATGTTCAGCACCATTCACCACTCCTCAGATGATAAAGCAGTCCATGTCTAAATGCGGCAAGACCTGGACAATATCCAGGCTTGGGCTGACAAGTGGCAAGTTACATACGCACCACACAAGTAGCAGACAATGACCATCTCCCACAAGAGAGGATCTAACCATCAGCCCCATAATATTCAATGGCATTACCATCGCTGATTCCCCCACAGCCAACATCCTCTGAGTTACCATTGATCAGGAACTGAACTGGACTAGCCGCATAAATACTGTGGCTCCCAGGGCAGGTAAAGGCTTGGAATCATACAGTGAGTAACTCACCTCCTAAAGCCTGTCCACCATCTACAACTTTCATCCAGCAGAGGGCAGTAGAGCGGAGTTACTGATTGGCTAGTGCAGGGGAAATTTGCATACGTCAGTTGTGGTCACCCTAACTTGAAGGTGTACCTGTGCAAGAGACCCTAGCTGTTCAAGTGAAGAACAGCATCCAGCAGAGGGCAGTAGAGCAGATCTGCTGATTGGCTCTTCTGGAGGAAATTTGCATATGTCTGTTGTGGTCGCCCTAACTTGAAGGTGTACCTGAGCAAGAGACCATAGCTGTTCATGTGAAGTATGTAGATAGGCCAACGAGAGGTGAGGCCATTTTGGATTTGGTACTGGGTAATGAACCAGGACAGGTATTAGATTTAGAAGTAGGTGAGCACTTTGGTGATAGTGACCACAATTCGATTAAGTTTACTTTAGCGATGGAAAGGGATAGGTATATGCCGCAGGGCAAGAGTTATATCTGGGGGAAAGGCAATTCCGATGCGATGAGGCAAGACTTAGGATGCATCGAATGGAGAAGAAAACTGCAGGGGATGGGCACAATGGAAATGTGGAGCTTGTTCAAGGAACAGCTACTGCGTGTCCTTGATAAGTATGTACCTGTCTGGCAGGGAGGAAGTGGTCGAGCAAGGGAACCGTGGTTTACTAAAGCAGTCGAAACACTTGTCAAGAGGAAGAAGGAGGCTTATGTAAAGATGAGACATGAAGGTTCAGTTAGGGCGCTCGAGAGTTACAAGTTAGCTAGGAAGGACCTAAAGAGAGAGCTAAGAAGAGCCAGGAGGGGACATGAGAAGTCTTTCGCAGGTAGGATCAAGGATAACCTTCAAGCTTTCTATAGATATGTCAGGAATAAAAGAGTGACTAAGTTAAGAGTAAGGCCAGTCAAGGACAGTAGCGGGAAGTTGTGCGTGGAGTCCGAGGAGATAGGAGAGGTGCTAAATGAATATTTTTCATCAGTATTCACACAGGAAAAAGACAATGCTGTCAAGGAGAAAACTGAGATTCAGGCTACTAGACTAGAAGGGCTTGAGTTCATAAGGAGGTGGCGTTAGCAATTCCGGAAAGTGTGAAAATAGATACATCCGCTGGGCCGGATGGGATTTATCCTAGGATTCTCTGGGAAGCTAGGGAGGAGATTGCTGAGCCTTTGGCTTTGATCTCTAAGCCGTCGTTGTCTACAGGAATAGTGCCAGAAGACTGGAGGATAGCAAATGTTGTCCCCTTGTTCAAGAAGGGGAGTGGAGACAACCCTGGTAACTATGGACCAGTGAGCTTTCCTTCTGTTGTGGGCAAAATCTTTGAAAGGTTTATAAGAGATAGGGGGCGAAATTCTCCCCCAACGTCGCGATGTCCGCCGACTGGCGGCAAAAACGGTGCCAATCAGACGGGCATCGCGCCGGCCCAAAGGTGCGGAATGCTCCGCATCTTTGGGGGCCGAGCCCCAACATTGAGGGGCTAGGCCGACGCCGGAGGGATTTCCGCCCCGCCAGCTGGCGGAAATGGTGTTTGTTGCCCTGCCAGCTGGCGCGGAAATGCGGCGCATGCGCGGGAGCGTCAGCGGCCGCTGTCAGTTTCCCACGCATGCACAGTGAGGAGAGTCTCTTCCGCCTCTGCCATGGTGGAGGATAGAGGAAAATCCCAAGGCTTTTTACACGTACATAAAAAGCAAGAGGGTAGCCAGGGAAAGGGTTGGCCCACTGAAGGATAGGCAAGGGAATCTATGTGTGGAGCCAGAGGAAATGGGCGAGGTACTAAATGAATACTTTGCATCAGTATTCACCAAAGAGAAGGAATTGGTAGATGTTGAGTCTGGAGAAGGGGGTGTAGATAGCCTGGGTCACATTGTGATCCAAAAAGATGAGGTGTTGGGTGTCTTAAAAAATATTAAGGTAGATAAGTCCCCAGGGCCTGATGGGATCTACCCCAGAATACTGAAGGAGGCTGGAGAGGAAATTGCTCCGGCCTTGACAGAAATCTTTGGATCCTCGCTGTCTTCAGGGGATGTCCCGGAGGACTGGAGAATAGCCAATGTTGTTCCTCTGTTTAAGAAGGGTAGCAAGGATAATCCCGGGAACTACAGGCCGGTGAGCCTTACTTCAGTGGTAGGGAAATTACTGGAGAGAATTCTTCGAGACAGGATCTACTCCCATTTGGAAGCAAATGGACGTATTAGTGAGAGGCAGCACGGTTTTGTGAAGGGGAGGTCGTGTCTCACTAACTTAATAGAGTTTTTCGAGGAGGTCACTAAGATGATTGATGCAGGTAGGGCAGTGGATGTTGTCTATATGGACTTCAGTAAGGCCTTTGACAAGGTCCCTCATGGTAGACGAGTACAAAAGGTGAAGTCACACGGGATCAGGGGTGAGCTGGCAAGGTGGATACAGAACTGGCTAGGCCATAGAAGGCAGAGAGTAGCAATGGAGGGATGCTTTTCTAATTGGAGGGCTGGGACCAGTGGTGTTCCACAGGGATCAGTGCTGGGACCTTTGCTCTTTGTAGTATATATAAATGATTTGGAGGAAAATATAACTGGTCTGATTAGTAAGTTTGCAGACGACACAAAGGTTGGTGGAATTGCGGATAGCGATGAGGACTGTCGGAGGATACAGCAGGATTTAGATTGTCTGGAGACGTGGGCGGAGAGATGGCAGAAGGAGTTTAATCCGGACAAATGTGAGGTAATGCATTTTGGAAGGTCTAATGCAGGTAGGGAATATACAGTGAATGGTAGAACCCTCAAGAGTATTGAAAGTCAAAGAGATCTAGGAGTACAGGTCCACAGGTCATTGAAAGGGGCAACACAGGTGGAGAAGGTAGTCAAGAAGACATACGGCATGCTTGCCTTCATTGGCCAGGGCATTGAGTATAAGAATTGGCAAGTCATGTTGCAGCTGTATAGAACCTTAGTTAGGCCACACTTGGAGTATAGTGTTCAATTCTGGTCGCCACACTACCAGAAGGATGTGGAGGCTTTAGAGAGGGTGCAGAAGAGATTTACCAGAATGTTGCCTGGTATGGAGGGCATTAGCTATGAGGAGCGGTTGAAAAAACTCGGTTTGTTCTCACTGGAACGAAGGAGGTTGAGGGGAGACCTGATAGAGGTATACAAAATTATGAGGGGCATAGATAGAGTGGATAGTCAGAGGCTTTTCCCCAGGGTAGAGGGATCAATTACTAGGGGGCATAGGTTTAAGGTGAGAGGGGCAAGGTTTAGAGTAGATGTACGAGGCAAGTTTTTTACGCAGAGGGTAGTGGGTGCCTGGGACTCGCTACCGGAGGAGGTGGTGGAAGCAGGGACGATAGGGACATTTAAGGGGCATCTTGACAAATACATGAATAGGATGGGAATAGAAGGATACGGACCTAGGAAGTGTAGAAGTTTGTAGTTTAGTCGGGCAGCATGGTCGGCACGGGCTTGGAGGGCCGAAGGGCCTGTTCCTGTGCTGTACATTTCTTTGTTCTTTGTTCTTTGATCAGAGGATTGGATAGGGTGAACAGTGAGCCTTTTTCTTCGGATGGGACATAGCTTTAAATTGAGGGGAGACAGATATAGGACAGATGTCAGAGGTAGGTTCTTTACTCAGAGAGTAGTAAGGGCGTGGAATGCCCTGCCTGCAACAGTAGTGGACTCGCCAACACTACGGGCTTTCAAATGGTCATTGGATAGACATATGGACGATAAGGGAATAGTGTAGTTGGGCTTTAGAGTGGTTTCACAGGTCGGCACAACATCAAGGGCCGAAGGGCCTGTACTGCGCTGTAATGTTCTATGTTCTATGTTCTACAAGGCACAAGTAAGTAGTGTAATGGAGTACTCTCCACTTGCCTGGATGAGTGCAGTTTCAACAACACTCAACAATATTGACACCATCCAGGACAAAGCAGCCTCGCTTGATTGCTCCTCCTTCCACAAATATTCAAACCCTCCACCACCGGGGAACAGTGTTTGCCGCATGTACCATCTACAAGATGCACTGCCGTAACTCACCAAAGTTCCTTAGACAGCACCTTCCAAACCCACAACCACTACCATCTGGAAGGACACAAGCAGTAGATACCTGGGAATCTCACCAACTGGAGGTTCCCCCCCCCAAGTGACTCATCACCCTGACTTGGAAATATTTTGCTGTTCCTTCAATTTTGCTGGGTCAAAATTCTGGATCTTCCTGCCTAGCCGGACAGTAAGTGTACCTACACCTGAAGGACTGCAGCGGTTCAAAAAGGCAACTCACCACCACTTGCTGAAGGGCAACTAAGGATAGGCAATGACTGCTGGTCTATCCAGCGATGCCCACATCCCGTAAATTAATTTTTTTAAAGTGCAGCACTCCCTCAGTACTGACCCTTCGACAGTGCAGTGCTCCCTCATCACACACCCTTCAACAGTGCAGCACCCACTCAGTATTGGCCCTCTGACAGTGCAGCACTCCCTCAGTACTGACCCTTCGACAGTGCAGTGCTCCCTCATCACACACCCTTCAACAGTGCAGCACCCACTCAGTACTGGCCCTCTGACAGTGCAGCGCTCCCTCAGTACTGATCCTCCAACAGTGCAGCTCTTCCTCTGTACTGACCCTCCGACAGTGCAGCACTCCCTCAGTACTGACCCTCCGACAGTGCAGCGCTCCCTCAGTACTGACCCTTCAACAATGCAGCACTCACCTCTCAACAGCGCAGCACCCGCTCAGCATTGACCCTCTGACAGTCCAGCACTCACTCGGTACTGACACTCTGACAGTGCAGCACTCCCTCAGTACTGACCCTCTGACAGTGTAGTGCTCCCTCAGTACTGACCCTCCAACAGTGCAGCACTCCCTCAGTACTGATCCTCTGACAGTGCTGTACTTGTGCTGTTTGAGTTTGTGTGGAATGAACTGGGACTTACCAAGGACCTGGAGTTGGACAGGGTCTTTAAAAACGTGATCGCCGTAGCCCTCTGCATTGACATAAAAGTAGTATATGTCACTGTCTGCGGGACTGACATTATTAATCCTCAATGAACAATTCTTCCCATCCAAGTCTCCAATTATTTTTGCACGTCCCACAAATGTGGTCATCGCATAATTGGGATCTTTTGAGTATGCAACAGTATATTTCCAGTAATACCAATATTTATACCAAGCTGCGTCCAATGCTGTATAAGAATGGGAAGGAATGTCAAAGATACAAGGTATCACCACACAAGAACTGCTGATGGCTCTCCTAGGCAGTGCCTTCATCGACCATTCCTCTGAGGTCCCACCTGAAAGGCAACAAGGGAGGGGACAGGAGATCAAAAAGCAGAACATTATTTAACTGGACAGAGACTGTAGAATGTGGTACAGAGGAACCTGGGTGTCCTGACACATGAATCACTGAGAGTGAGTGTGCAGTCACAGCAAATGATTAAGAAGCCAAATGGAATGTTGTCCTTTATTGTGATGGAGACTGGGGTATAAAAGTAGGGGAGTCTTCCTACAACTGTTCAAGGGTATTGGTGAGACTGCACCTGGAGCAGAGAAGGTTAACTGGACTGATTCCTGGGATGAAGGGGGTTTGTCTGATGAGAAAACATTGAGCAGGTTTGTGCCTGTTGGAGTTTAGAAAATGAGAGGTGATCTTATTCTGAGGGGTGCTTGACAGGGTGGATACTGAAAGAATGTTCCCCCCTCATGGGGGTATAGTGTGAAGCAACATAGAGGTTTTGGTGTGTTAAAGGCTCTATATAAATGCAGTGTCATTACTATTTTCATAAGTTATCCGATGCCTTGTTCCAACTGATCACTTAGATATCAGCTGTCCATTTTCAGACACACTCTGTCCATGACCAATGTCACCCGTGACTCCAAACTCTCCTTTGAAATCCTACTTCAATCCCAGCTGGAGGATTGCATCCAATCCTAGGCCTGTCACACTTTGGGATTGATGTCCAGGGGCGAATAAGTTCCATTAATGTGGAGAGACTGAGAAAAGCTGGGATTCTCCTCAGAACTGAAAAGGTTAAGGGGGACATTGAATCAAGGCATTCAAAATCATGAGGGGGTTTGGTTAGAGTAAACAAGGAAAAAGTGTTTCCAGTGGTAGGTGGCTCGGTAACCAGAGGGACCCAGATTGAAGAGAATTGGGAAAAGAACCGGCGGGGGGTGGGGGGGTGGAAGAGATGAGAAGAAGTTTTTTTACATAGTTAGTTGTGATCTGGAAGGGTGGTGGAAGCAGATTCAACATGAGCTTTCAAAAGGGGGAACTGGATAAATACTTGAAGGGAATTTGGCAAGGTTGTGGTTGGGGAGGGTGGGGGTGTGGGGGCCGGAGAAGTGGAGCCTGATTGGATCCATGTTTCAAAGAGCCATCACAGGCATTTGGTCCGAAAGGCCTCCTTTTTGCTATTTTCTATCACTCCCCATTTATTGGAATATGATTGATCACAAATTCTGTTCTCTTAAATTAAAAGTTAACTTTCAAAATCCAGGAATGAATCAAATTTCATGAGTTCAGATCAGTAGTTTATTTGTACCTGGCAGCAAACTGCAGCAGATCAACATCAGTCTCACCACTCCCATCTTTACGTCCAGTCTAAATGGAAAATTAAAAAGACAGAGGCTTTGTCAGACATTGCACCCACTTCCCTCCCTCAACCAACAAAAACTGGTGTTTAACTGGTTTTCTCGGGAGTTAAATAACCCCAGGGGTTAAATGAACATCAAACCAAGGAATGAGAGATTGGAAAACGATGTCCCAGACCAATTCACCAAACAGGCCCTTCATTTCCTCCACTGTGCTCTCAGCTTTTTCTCTCAGTGAGTTTTGTACTCACTGTAATTACATATATAGTACAAGTGTAGTAAAAGGTTAACAACAGAGATTACATGTAACTCAACACTAGATGGCGTTACTAAGTGATTGTATATAAGGCAGCATCTCTAGGAATTCTGGGAGAGGCTGATGAGGAGAAGTTGATGAAAAACACTGAGGGAGATTTCATGATAGGGATATAGCAAGAGGTTGAGTTATAGTGTAGTTTAATAGTTAGAGAGAATATTAATTGCTGTACTACAGATTCAATATTATTTTATTATCTGTTACTTAGTAAAGTGTGCAAATCTAATCACGTTTACCAGTGTAAAATATATTTTTTTGATTTAAACTTCTTATTTTTATATTCTTTGTCAACACAACACATCTGGCTAACTTGGAGGAAGATGTAACACACAATCTTTGTCTCTCTCTTTCTGCTTCTCCCTGTTCCTGCCTCTCTGTCTCTCTCTCCCTCTTTCTGACTCTCTCTCTCTCTCTATCTCTAACTCTGACTATCATTGTCTCCATTCCTCTCTGTCTGTCTCTCTTGCTTCCTCTCTACCTCTTTCGCTTTCTATGTCTCTCTTTCTGACAGTCTCTCTCTCTGTCACTCTCTCACACATCTTCGACGCAGAAGGATGAGGTTTTAAGATTGCTCAATTTATCATCACAAAACCCAGGATGACTCCCCAGTTCCTGTACCAAGGGACGCTGCACAGTTCAAGTCAATAAGAAGAGAATGCTGCATTGTTGGAGAGTCAATTAGAGGGGGTGCTGCACTGTCAGAGGGTCAGGACAGAGGGAGTGCTGCACTGTCAGAGGGTCAGGACAGAGGGAGTGCTGCACTGTTGGAGGGTCAGTAGTGAGGTAGTGCTGCACTGTCGGAGAGTCAGTACTGAGAGAGTGCTGCATTGTCGGAGGGTCAGTACAGAGGGAGTGCTGCACTGTTGGATTGTCAGTACTGAGAGAGTGCTGCATTGTCGGAGGGTCAGTTCAGAGAGAGTGCTGCACTGTTGGAGTGTCAGTACTGAGAGAGCGCTGCACTGCCAGAGGATCAGTACTGCGGGAGTGCTGCACTGTCAGAGGGTCAGTACTACGGGAGTCCTGCACTGTCGGAGGGTCAGTACTGAGGGCACGCTGCACTGTCAGACAGTCAGTCCTGAAGGAATGCTTCACTGTCGGAGGGTCAGTACTGAGGGAGTGCTGCACTGTCAGAGGGTCAGTACTGAGGGAGTGCTGCACTGTCGGAGGGTCAGTGCTGAGGGAGCGCTGTACTGTCAGAGGGCAAGTACTGAGGGAGTGCTGTACTGTCAGAGGGTCAGTACTAAGGGAGTGCTGCACTGTCGGAGGGTCAGCGCTGAGGGAGTGCTGCACTGTCAGAGGGTCAGTACTGAGGGAGTGCTGTACTGTCAGAGGGTCAGTACTAAGGGAGTGCTGTACTGTCAGAGGGTCAATACTGAGGGAGTGCTGCACTGTCAGAGGGTCTGTACTGAGGGAGTGCTGCACTGTCAGAGGGTCAGTGCTGAGGGAGTGCTGTACTGTCAGAGGGCAAGTAGTGAGGGAGTGCTGCACTGACGGGTCAGTACTGAGGTAGTGCTGCACTGTCGGACGGTCAGCACTGAGGGTGTGCTGCACTGTCAGACATCAAAATAAATAAGCTGTTCCTTCACTGTCCCTGGGTCAAAACCGTAGAATTCCCTCCCGAACAGCACTGTGTGTTACCTACACAGCAGGGACTGCAGCGGTTCAAGAAAATAACTCACTACCTCCTTCTCAAGACTAATTGCAATCGGTAATAACTAGTGGCCAAGCCAGTGATGTCCACATACTGGAAATAAATTTTAAAAAAAGAAGTGTGTCCATTTCATTTTACTGGAAATAGTTTGCAGTTTCATTTCCTTCGAATCTAGGATGGTGAGAAAACTATTCTGTGATAATCAGCGAATTTACAGTGCAGAAGGAGGCCATTCGGCCCATCGAGTCTGCACCGGCTCTAAGAAAGAGCACCCCACCCAAGGTCCACACCTCCACCCTATCCCCATAACCCAGTAACCCCACCCAACACGAAGGGCAATTTTGGACACTAAGGGCAATTTAGCATGGCCAATCCACCTAACCCGCACACCTTTGGACTGTGGGAGGAAACTGGAGCACCCGGAGGAAACCCATGCACACAAGGGGAGAATGTACAGACTCCGCACAGACAGTGACGCAAGCCAGGAATCGAACCTGGGACCCTGGAGCTGTGAAGCAATTGTGCTATCCACAATGCTACCGTGCTGCCCACGTGTTGGATAGTGTCGTGTTGGGTGCTCTGCTACACAGACAAACCAACACGGTTGCGGATGGTACAACTCAGTTTTATTATTAACAATAACAACATCTGTAAACTGGTTACTGTGGTTCGTTCATTACCATCTAACCTGTGGACCCAGCCCTAACACTATCTTGGAGAGGCACTCAGCACATGGTGAATGCCTGAGTGGCTTGCTGTGAGCTCTGTGCCCTGAGCTGTCTCCTGCTGGAATGAGCAGGAAGTGTTGTGTTCCCCGTTTTATAGTGTGTATGCTCTTGCTTGTGATTGGCTGTGATGTTGTGTGTGTATTGATTGGTCCGTTGATCTGTCCATCAGTGTGTATGTATGTTTGCACCATGATGTTTATCTGAATATCATAACTGATAGTTTGAACAATGCATCATGTCTGAATTGCTAACTGTATCTTAAACTGCTTGTTTTTTTATTTAACTGTGCCTCATTAAGATATTTGCTGAAATCCATGACTTGATAAAAGTGTGAATGCAGAATGGAAGTCACCCGAATGAACAGCAGCCTGGTTTTCACATCCCGAAAAGCAACCAGAGCGCCTGAACAGAATGCCTGTCCTGAACAGGTTGTTAACAGATCTGACAAACAGTCTTAGACAAAAAGATCTGACACTGCCATCCATACTGCAGCCATCTAGAATGGCCACCCGCAAAGGACGATGGGAAGTGTGGTCAGGTTGGGACACAGACAGGACACAGCCTGTGTGGATTGCAAACAACTCAGACTTATGCAGAAACTTGCACTTGCAGAAGCACTCTCACAGGTCTCCCCAGGAAAATGGGCTTCAGATTGAAACTTAACATTAGTAACAGACTCAGGGGCACCTATTTGCCTTATTTGGGAGTGCCTTCGTGCCTTGGACAATAACAACTAGAACCCACCCAGCTATCGAGGTGCGCACCCCTCAATGGCCAGAATCCTATTTAATATTGATTGAAATCCTAACGATCCATTGGATCCCGACCTGGGACCAGCCAAAAGAGTGTGAAAGAACGGAGGATAAGAAGAACTGCACTACCAACATTCTGTCTCTTTTGGGATCGGCCTCTGTGTACCAACTGCAGCACATCGACCAGCCAAGTTCAAGGACCCGCGACCTCCACCTGAAAGACGACACTCAGCCTCGACGAAGCATACAACCTCCAGCCGCCACACGTGGGGAACCAGATAAAGGCCTTATCTAACCTGCACAGAGCCGGTCACTTGGAAATTAAGCAAAGTTTGTTTAAACTGCTAGATACGTAGAAATGAGTAGTAGTGTGTAATTTATCAAGTATAGAACTAATCTTATGTTCAATAATAAACTGTGATTGTACTAAAATACTGGTTGTGTGGTAATTTGCCCAATACACGGAACACACTCACATATTGTGGTTATTATTAATAAAGATAGAAGTCAACAATACAATCCATCCACATTTTGGGAGTTAGTTTGACATGGGAGGTGGAATATTACTTGGAAGGATGAAAGGTGTCAGGGGGAAGAATTTGATAGACGGTAAGGACAGGATGAGGTGAAAGTGATTGTTCACAGCAGACAGAACGGGTAAAGGTTCAACAAGCTCAAGGTGGGTAAATATCTGGACAAGTGGCATTCGACACAAAGTTCAGACACAGAATTCGATTTTTGATCAGGTATTTAAAAACAACATAACTCCAGATAGGGTGAATAGGCCTTGCCCACAATCTGCACAACCGACCAGCGCTGAAAATTAGTCCAATATGATGCAGTAAACTGAGCAGCCCAGTCTGCCCTCTCGAGTGGGTGTAAAAGATCCCGCGGTCACTATTTGGAGGAATAGCATTACAACAGTGACTACGCTTTGAAAAAAGCTGAACTCCATTGTAAAGTGTCCAGAGTTCATGTTGGACACAACGGATTTGACTTGAGTAGGAAGCGTTTTACTTACAGCAGGAAGAGCCCTGGAGCTGAAGAGTAAATCCTGTCTGACGAAGGACTATTTGAAGAAACTTCAGGTAGTTGATATAATTCTGGAAATGTTCAGTCCCCCAGGATCACGGGAGAGATGATCTTTGTTCTCCTGAGTGTCTCGGACAAGAAGGGAACTGGCTCTTGGCGGAAGGTCAGTATTTCCAGTTCCTCTGTGTTTAAGGGGGATGTAAGACTAAGGATAGGTCGTGGTTTTTGGTGAGATCACTGCGTATCTTTAGTTGGAGCAGCACTCGTTTACTTCATGTCCTCGTTTCAAAGCCACAAAGCCACAGCCTCTTCCTGACGATACTCTGCTTTCAGAAACCCTCACAGCCTCACCCAGAGGCGAACTGTGTAAAACTATAAAGTCACGTCAGTCAGAATTAACACACACACACACTGTTACAATCTCAACTGATGTTGTTACGGTCTGGAACGCACTGCCTGGGAGGGTGGTAGAGGCGGGTTGCCTCACATCCTTTAAAATGTACATGGATGAGCACTTGGCACGTCTTAACATTCGAGGTTGAGGGACAAGTATTGGCAAATGGGATTATAACTGGCAGATCAGGTGCCTTTCATGAGGTGGTGCAGACTCGATGGGCTGAGGGGGCTTTTCTGTACTGTATCTTTCTGTGATCTGTGATCACTGGACAGTCAGGTCCTAGAATGGGACGTGGCTCAATCGATTGTAACTTTTATTTTTTTGTTCAGAGGCGTAGATGAACAGTCACAGGACTGCCAATTAACTTTTAACAAAAAAATAAGACATTTATTAAACATGGAAAGATTGACTATAACACAACTCCCCTCATCCAACCTATATCTTCACAGACATACACAGATTTTCTAAGGATAACACAAGTCAGAATGTAAACCGGTGACTGGATTCTCCGCATCCTGACTCTCAAATCGCGTTCGGCGACGGGGCGGGGAGTCCAGTTTCACGCATGAAATCGGGTCTGGCGGCGGTTCCATGATACTCCGCCCCCCGTGCGCCGAGTGTCCACACCTGAGGCTATTGCTTATGGCCTGCTGTGCTATTCTCCGTCCCCGACAGACCGAATTCCCGACGGTGTATTTCTAATGTGGTCCTGCCGTTCAGGAAACTCGCGAGGCGGCTGCAGACTCACGCCAAATCGCAATTCTCCGGCGCCTCGACAGCGGCATCAACGTGTTCCACTCCGCCGTACAGTAAATGCCGTTCACATATCATTAGGGGGCCTGACCGTGGTTTGATCCTCCGCCTCCGTTGGGGGGAGAGAATTCCTGATGGCGAGGTTCACTTGTGCTTCCACAAATTGGGAAACAGGCACCGTATCTGATGAGAGAGAGGAGGTAGGACATGCAGAGGCAATACAATGGGTGCCGGTCCTGACTGACTGGCGGGCTGTGGAGGGTGACAAGCGGATGGGTCGTGGGGCCGGACGAACCACCTCCCCCCACGGGACTGGGGTGTCCAGGCATGGACTGCCATTGCCGCGGCCTGCAGGCAGCCATCTTGCTGCTCACTCCACTGACTGCCCTCCATGGCCCATGGCTGTATGGGTGCCCACTCCCCACCATCCACCCCTGCATTCCAACCCCTCCACCCACCACTCCACAACCCCCCGCTATTTGTATTTACACACTCAGGGGGTGGGGGTTAATTTACATTTTAGGGGTGAAGAGGAGAGTATTTTCTCTTTCAGGGCTGAGGGGGTATTTATACATTGGGGGTGAAGGGGAGGTATTTTCTCTCTCGGGGGTGGGAGGGTACTTACACTCTCGAGGGAAGAAGGGGGATTTGGATTCTCAGGACTTGATGTTGAGTAGTTTTGGAGGGTGACTGCTCCAATCAAGATTAACCCTGTGAGTTCCTCCCTCAGCCTTATGTTTGTTTAAAGAACTTGGAGGTGGCAGCCACAGGATAGTTGTGAGCTCTGTGCTCTGAGCTATCTCCTGGTAGAATGAGCGGGAACTGTGGTGTTCCCTGTTTTATAGTGCGTGTGCTCTCACTGGTGATTGGCTGCGATGTTATGTGTGTGCTGGTTGGTCCAACTGCCTGTCCATCAGTGTGTGTGTGATTGCACCCTGATATGCTGATGTGGATATCATGACATCCCCCCCATTTTAAAAAGGTTATGGGCCTACATGTTAATAAATAGAAATGTGTACTGAGTGCGTCTGAGTGTGTGTGTGCAATATTTACAACATGTACATGAGGCTAAACTATATACAGAGGAAGGTGTCAGGTGCAACAGAACGAGGTTGTACCAATAACAGGACAAATGCAATCAACAAACGACGAGAGAAAATGTCTTGAACAATGAATGACAAGAAAAGAAACTCGTTAACAGTACTGTAAAACGAGTCCAATGTGCTAACAGGCTCATAAATCCAGTCTCAGGTGGGCAACGAATTCAGGTTGCCCGCCTCAAGGGTGGGTCAGGATCCACCAGCTGAGGAATGGGCCTGGTCACGGGCGAGAGAGGAAGAGGCAGAGTGGCAGGAAGCTCAACAAAGTCGACATCAGGGACAACAGGAGGGCGTGGCACCGGTGCATGATATCGTAGCGAGCGCGGAACCAGACGAAGGGCCCGCTGATTACGGTGGCGAATAGAGCCATCAGGCATACGAACCAGGAATGAGCGGGGAGCCACGTGGCGGAGAACCTCGGTGGTTGCCGACCAGCCACCCTCCGGTAGGTGTATGCGGACGTTGCCTCCAGACGCCAGGGCAGGAAGATCAGTCGCCCGAGCATCATGTGCCACCTTCTGCTGAGCACGCTGTTGTTGCATCCTTCGCAATACTGGAGCATGGTCGAGGTCAGGAACATGAGTGGACGGCACAGTGGTCCTGAGGGTGCGACCCATCAACAGCTGGGCTGGCGAGAGGCCCGGGGACAGTAGGGCCGAGCGATAGGCCAGCAGGGCTCAACAGAAGTCAGATCCGGCATCTGCAGCCTTGCAGAGGAGCCGCTTCACATTGTGGACGCCCTTTTCCGCCTTGCCATTCGACTGAGGATGCAAGGGACTGGACGTCACGTATGTGAAGTTGTATGAGTGGCAAAGGAAGACCATTCTTGACTCGCAAAGCAAGGCCCATTGTCAGACATGACGGTGAGCGGAATTCCATGGCAAACAAAGGTTTCTTTGCATGCCGGATGATAGCTGATGACGTTGTGTCATAGATCATAGAATTTACAGTGCAGAAGGAGGCCATTCAGCCCATCGAGTCTGCACCGGCTCTTGGAAAGAGCACCCTATCCAAGGTCAACACCTCCACCCTATCCCCATAACCCAGTAACCCCACCCAACACTAAGGGCAATTTTGGACACGAAGGGCAATTTATCATGGCCAATCCACCTAACCCGCACACCTTTGGACTGTGGTAGGAAACCGGAGCACCCGGAGGAAACCCACGCACACACGGGGAGGATGTGCAGACTCCGCACAGACAGTGACCCAAGCCAGAATCGAACCTGGGACCCTGGAGCTGTGAAGCAATTGTGCTATCCACAAGGCTACCGTGCTGCCCCCTATTGCCCCCTTGCGTGTCGTGCAGGCGTATGACCTCCGGATAACTTGAGAAGTAGTCAATCAGAATGATGTAGTCCCTGCCGAGCGCATGAAAGAGGTCCACGCCCACCTTCGCCCAGGGGGACGTGACCAACTCATGGGGCTGAAGTGTCTCAGGGGGTTGCGCCGGCTGAAACCTCTGGCAGGCAGGGCAGTTGAGCACCATGTTGGCGATGTCGTCGCTGATGCCCGGCCAGTACACAGCCTCTCGGGCCCTCCACCTGCTTTTTTCAACTCCGAGATGGCCTTTGTGCAGTTGTTCGAGGACAAGCCGGTGCATACTGTGTGGGATCACGATCCGGTCCAACTTCAAGAGGACACCATCAATGACGGCCAAGTCGTCCCGGATGTTGTAAAATTGTGGGCACTGCCCCTTAAGCCACCCTTCCGTCATGTGGCGCATCACACGTTGTAGAAGGGTGTCAGCCGCAGTCTCACGGCGAATGTGGGCCAGACGTGCATCAGTGGCCGGCAGATTGGCCGATGTGAAGGCTACTTGCGCGTCGACCTGACAAACGAACCCCTCTGAGTCGGGCGGTGTGTTGACCGCCCTGGACAGAGCATCTGCGATGATGAGATCCTTCCCCGGGGTGTAGACAAGTTGGAAGTCATACCTCCGGAGCTTGAGCAGAATGCGCTGGAGGCGAGGGGTCATGTCGTTGAGGTTCTTCTGAATGATGCCGACCAGGGGGCGATGGTCGGTCTCCACAGTGAACTGCGGAAGACCATATACATAGTCGTGAAACTTGTCGATGCCAGTCTACAGGCCATGCACTCCTTCTCAATCTGCGCATAGCGCTGTTCTGTGGGGGTCATGGCCCGTGACGCATAGGCGACCGGGGCTCATGATGCGGTGTCGTCCCGTTGCAGGAGTACCGCCCCAATGCCAGACTGGCTGGCGTCAGTTGAGATCTTTGTTTCCCGTGTGGTATCGAAAAACGCCAGTAGCGGGGCGGTGGTGAGCTTGACCTTGAGCTCCTCCCATTCACTCTGGTGTGCGGGCAGCCACTGGAATTCCATTGTCTTTTTGATCAGGTGGCGAAGAGCCGTTGTGTGCGAAGCAAGGTTGGGAATAAACTTCCCCAGGAAGTTGACCATCCCGAGAAAGCGCAGCACTGCCTTCTTGTCTGCCGGCTGCTGCATGGCTGCGATGGCTGCCACTTTGTCAGCATCTGGCCGCACACCCGACCGGGATATGTGGTCCCCCAAAAACCTTCGCTCAGTCTGGCCAAAAGAGCACTTGGCTCGGTTAAGGCGCAGGCCCTGATCCCGTATCCGTGCAAAGACACGCTGGAGACGACTGATGTGTTCCTGTGGTGTGGTGGACCAGATGATAACGTCGTCTACGTAGACGCGTACCCCTTCGATGCCCTCCTTCATCTGTCCCATGATGCAATGGAACACTTCAGTGGCCGAAATGATGCCGAATCGGCATCCTATTGTAGCAGTATCTGCCAAATGGAGTGTTGAAAGTGCACAGCTTCCTGCTGGACTGATCCAATTGAATCTGCCGACAGCCCTTGGAGGCATCAAGCTTGGTGAATATTTTTGCCCGAGCCATTTCGCTCGTGATTTCTTCTTGTTTGGGTATGGGGTAGTGTTCCCTCATAATGTTGTGATTCAAACTTTTGGGTGGATACAGATCCGGAGCTCACCGGAGGGCTTCTTGACGCACACCATGGAGCTGACCCATGGCGTTGGCTCCGTGACCCGGGAAAGCACTCCTTGGTCCTGCAGATCCTGCAGCTGCTGCTTGAGGCGGTCCTTGTGTGGTGCTGGGACCCTACGAGGTGCGTGAATGACCGGGGTGGTGTCCGGTTTGAGCGGTATTTTGTACGTGTAGGGCAGTGTGCCCATACGCTCGAAAACCTCCTGGTTGTGCGCGAGGAGTGAGTGGAGCTGCGCCCTAAAGTCTGCATCCGGGAAATCGGACGTGCCTTCCTGAGACAGAGTGTGTACCCGCTGAACGAGGTGGAGGATCTTGCACGTCTGTGCGCCTAACAGAGAGTCCTTCGAGGATCCTACGATTTCAAATGATAATGTGGCTTTGTGTGAGTTGGGTGTAACATCGAGCTGGCAGGACCCCGTGGCCGGGATGACCTTTCCATTGTAGTCAACCAGCTGACAGTGGGATGGCAGAATCGGTGGTTTAACCTTCAAGATCCGGAAGGCTGACCATGCGAGGAGATTCACATTCACCAGTGTCCAGGCAAAATGTGATCTGTGATCGGTTGACCGTTAGTGTGGCACACCACTCATCGCCCGGATCAATGCTGTGCACTGGCAGCGGCTGGTGGTTCCGACTTGGGGACATCCGGTTCTTGTGGATTACCGCAACGCGGAGAGGGCTCCCTGTCTTGGTATCACTGGTCTGCATACTGTCTGGATATGACTCAGTGAAGGTGGGCTGAATTGCCCGCACGTCCCTGCAAGGCTGGCTGAATTGTTGGGAATTGGCAGGTTGAGCTGCTCGACAGCAGGCAGCGTAGTGGCCCATCCTGCCACAGGGAAGGCATTGTCGCGCTTTGGCCGGACATTGCCGCTTTAAGTGGGCGGAGCCACAGTTGCCGCACGTCGTGACGTCATGGTGTTCGTTGCGTTCGTTGCGCCACTGCGCGTGCGCGGTGCGGTCCTGTGTAGAGCACGCCTGCGCATCACGTCCCTCTGCGTCAACGTCCCCTCTATTGGCACGTACAAGCGCTGGAGGCCTTGGAAAGCGCGCAAAATGGCCACCCTCGTCCGGGCCGCGGGCCGGCAGGAACTCGATCGACTGGACCCGCTCCGCCTCGTGGGGCCCGTGCCTTGCTGCTTCGGCCGCCTGGATTTGGGAGTACCGGCTGGTCGCGTTCTCATGGAGGACGCAGGTCTCGATGGCAGTCGCTAGGGTGAGGCGCTTTATTTTAAGGAGCTGCTGGCGGAGGGTGTCCGAGATGACCCCAAAAACTATCTGATCCCGTATCATGGAGTCGGAGGTGGCCTTATAGCCGCAGGACTGCGCGAGGATACGGAGGTGTGTCAAATAAGATTGGAAAGGCTCATCCTTAACCTGCAGGCGCTGCTGGAATAGGTACCTCTCAAAGCTCTCATTGACTTCCACGCTGAAGTGTTCCTCGAACTTCAGAAGCACCAAAGGACAAAGAACAAAGAAATGTACAGCACAGGAACAGGCCCTTCGGCCCTCCAAGCCCGTGCCGACCATGCTGCCCGACTAAACTACAATCTTCTACACTTCCTGGGTCCGTATCCCTCTATTCCCATCCTATTCATGTATTTGTCAAGATGCCCCTTAAATGTCACCATAGTCCCTGCTTCCACCACCTCCTCCGGTAGCGAGTTCCAGGCACCCACTACCCTCTGTGTAAAAAACTTGCCCCCTAGTAATTGACCCCTCTACCCCGGGGAAAAGCCTCTGACTATCCACTCTGTCTATGCCCCTCATAATTTTGTAGACCTCTATCAGGTCGCCCCTCAACCTCCTTCATTCCAGTGAGAACAAACCGAGTTTATTCAACCGCTCCTCATAGCTAATGCCCTCCAGACCAGGCAACATTCTGGTAAATCTCTTCTGCACCCTCTCTGAAGTCTCCACATCCTTCTGGTAGTGTGGCGACCAGAATTGAACACTATACTCCAAGTGTGGCCGAACTAAGGTTCTATACAGCTGCAACATGACTTGCCAATTCTTATACTCAATGCCCCGGCCAATGAAAGCAAGCATGCTGTATGCCTTCTTGACTACCTTCTCCACCTGTGTTGCCCCTTTCAGTGACCTGTGGACCTGTACTCCTAGATCTCTTTGACTTTCAATACTCTTGAGGGTTCTACCATTCACTATATATTCCCTACCTGCATTAGACCTTCCAAAGTGCATTACCTCACATTTGTCCGGATTAAACTCCATCTGCCATCTCTCTGCCCAAGCCTCCAAACAATCTAAATCCTGCTGTTTCCTCTGACAGTCCTCATCGCTATCCGCAATTCCACCAACCTCTGTGTCGTCTGCAAACTTACTAATCAGACCAGTTACATTTTCCTCCAAATCATTTATATATACTACAAAGAGCAAAGGTCCCAGCACTGATCCCTGTGGAACACCACTGGTCACAGCCCTCCAATTAGAAAAGCATCCTTCCATTGCTACTCTCTGCCTTCTATGACCTAGCCAGTTCTGTATCCACCTTGCCAGCTCACCCCTGATCCCGTGTGACTTCACCTTTTGTACTAGTCTACCATGAGGGACCTTGTCAAAGGCCTTACTAAAGTCCATATAGACAACATCCACTGCCCTACCTGCATCAATCATCTTAGTGACCTCCTCGAAAAACTCTATCAAGTTAGTGAGACACGACCCCCCCTTCACAAAACCATGCTGCCTCTCACTAATACGTCCATTTGCTTCCAAATGGGAGTAGATCCTGTCTCGAAGAATTCTCTCCAGTAATTTCCCTACCACTTAAGTAAGGCTCACCGGCCTGTTGTTCCCTGGATTATCCTTGCTACCCTTCTTAAACAGAGGAACAACATTGGCTATTCTCCAGTCCTCTGTCTTATATTTTGTTTTGTCCTCGCCTTCCGCGAATGCCAGGGAGTTATAGATGTGGATGGCGTGTTGCCCCGCCGTGGAGAGGAGGAGGGCGATCTTCCTGGTGTCCGATGCATTCTCCCTGTCTGTGGCTTCTAGGAAGAGCTGGAAGCGCTGTTTAAACAGCTTCCAGTTTACGCCGAGATTACCAGCGATTCGGAGTGGATGCGGCAGGCTGATGTTTGTCATGGAGCAGGATGGCGGATTTCTGAAAGGGTGCAGGTAGGTCTCACAGTTGCTGGTTTGCGTCCACTACTGGTATCATGTCGTGTTGGGTGTTCTGATGCACAAATGATCCAACACGGCTATAGATGGTACGACTCTGTTTTATTGTCCAAACAACGGTAACAACTAACTACTGGCTTGGGTACGTGCTTCACCAGCTAACCTGTGGACCCAGCCCTATCATTGTCTTGGTGAGGCACTCAGTACATGGTGTATGTCTGAGTGGCACGCTGTGAGCTCTGTGCTCTGAGCTATCTCCTGGTAGAATGAGCGGGAATTGTGGTGTTCCCTGTTTTATAGTGCGTGTGCTCTCACTGGTGATTGGCTGCGATGTTATGTGTGTGCTGGTTGGTCCAACTGCCTGTCCATCAGTGTGTGTGTGATTGCACCATGATATGCTGATGTGGATATCATGACAGGTAGTATCTTGAGAAGAATAGAAAGCAGGTTAGCAGAAAGGAAGCAAAAAGATGGAGTAAATGGGCCTTTTTCTGATTGTCAGGTGGAGATGCTTCTGCGGGATTTGGGCAGGCTGAGTGAGTGGGCACATTCATGGCAGATGCAGTATAATGTGGATAAATGTGAGATTATCCGCTTCGGTAGCAAAAATAGGAAGGCAGATTATTATTTGAATGGGTGTAAATTGAGAGAGGTGGATACTCAGTGTGACCTTGGTGTCCTTGTGCATCAGTCGCTGAAAGTAAGAGCGCAGACCCTGCAGGCAGTAAAAAAGGCCAATGGATTGTTGGCCTTCATAGCGAGAGGATTTGAGTATAGGATGTGGTGAATGTATTCTACCAATAATCCACCATTGTATCTGTCCCATGCTTTGCACTTTTATTTGTATCTGTGCTATGCTGTGGCCCTTGTGGGCTCCACCTATCGGCCATTGTATGGCATGATCCATAGGGGAACATGTTGGGGCATGTATGGGCTCTGCCCATGGCTCCTCCCCTTGAAGGGAGTTATAAAGAGCAGTCGACCTTTGGGCATTTCTCAGTATTGGATCAGTCGCAGGCAGGCACTGTTCTAAGTTGATTAAAGCCACGGTTTACTTCTACTCTTGTCTCGAGTGAATTGATGGTCGCATCATCGGAATAGAGATGTTTTACTGCAATTGTTTTTTTTAAATTTAGAGTACCCAATTATTTTATCCAATTAAGGGGCAATTTAGCGTGGCCAATCTACCTATTCTGCACATCTTTTGGGTTATGGGGAGAATGTGCAAACTCCACACGGACAGTGACCCAGGGCCGGGATTCGAACCCGGGTCCTCAGCGGCATAGGCAACAATGCTAACCACTGTGCCACCGTGCTGCCTGTTTTAATGCAATTGTGTAGGGAATTGGTGAGGCTTACCTCCGGGTGCTCCGGTTTCCTCCAACTAGTCCCAAAAAACGTGCTACTAGGTAATTTGGACATTCTGAATTCTCCCTCTATGAACCCGAACAGGCACTGGAATGTGGCGACTCGAGGCTTTTCACAGTAACTTCATTGCAGTGTTAATGTAAACCTACTTGTGACAATAAAGATTATTATTATATTGTGTGTAGCTTTGGTGTCCTTATCTGAGGAAGGATGTTCTTGCTATAGAAGGAGTGCAGCGAAGTGCACCAGACTGATGCTTGAGATGGTGGGACTGTCATATGAGGAGAGACTAAGTCAGTTACGATTATACTCATTGGAGTTTAGAAGAGTGAGAGGGGATCTCATAGAACATTATAAAAATCTAACAGGATTAGACTGGGTAGATTCAGAAAGAATGTTCCTGATGTTGGTGGAGTCCAGAACGAGGGGTGACATTTGAGGATAATGGGTAAACCTTTTAGGACTGAGGTGAAGAGAAATTTCTTCACCCAGAAAATGGTGAATCTGTGGAATTCGCTGCCACAGAAAGTAGCTGAGCCCGAAACGTTGTGTAATTTCAAGAAGGGAATAGATATAGCTGTTGGGGCGAAAGGGGTCAAGGAATTTGGGTTGAAGGCTGATGCACCATCAATTACCATGAGACGAGATTGGTGGAACAATCGAGGCTTTATTGAACAAGATGTTGTGCCTCCTGTAGCTGCAGCACGGAGAGCACACACTTTAATACGCAGCCTGCTGGGCGGAGCCAGCAGGCAGGGATTTACCATTGTACCCTTAATATACGGGCAGTGCTGTAATACATATAATATGCCACTAGTGGTGACTATTGCTTCGGAGTAGGTGGGCGCATCCCGAATGAGGGGAAAAATGTCAGGGCTCACCTGTGAGTCGAGGACTTCTGCGAGTCCGAGGGTTCCTCAGCGGATGTTCTGAGGTAGCTTTCGAAGCAGGCTAGCCAGTGGTCAAAGGTGGACGTAGCGTTGGCTGCTTGAGGGCTCAGCTGCAGGCGATCAGGCTTGATGCGGAGATCCATCGTTTAAAAAATCTTGCTGAATAAATTGATGCACCGTCAATTACCACAAGACGAGAATGGTGGAACGATCGAGGCTTGATTGAGCAAGATGTTGTGCCTCCTGTAGCTGCAGCATCGGAGAGCACACACTTTAATACGCAGCCTGCTGGGCGGAGCCAGCAGGCAGGGATTTACCGTTGTACCCTTAATATACGGGCAGTACTGTAATACATATAATATGCCACTAGTGGTGACTACCACATTCACCCCCTGTTAAAAAAGGAGTCCGACGGGGGGGGGGGGGGGGGGGTGGAAAACATTACAAATTAAGTCTGTCGGGGGCCTTGATCCTCCTCTGCAATCACCTCAGTCCTGGTGGTGATGTGGGCGCCGACTTGGTCACCTGTAACTCCGGGAGCGTGTTGTCCTCGGCTTCGTCACCCCTGAGTGGACCCAGTGGGAGGACGGCTGCTGCTGGGGTGGGGGCTGCGGTGAGGTTCGCTGGAGGTAGGATGAGTGGCGCAGGGGTGAATGAGGCAACCGGGGGGCTGGGTGGGGGGGGGGGGGTTGTCAGGTCGGGGGTCGTGGTGGGGATCCAGCGGGTGCTAGGTCCCGGAGGGAGACAGTGTCCTGGCGCCCGTCGAGGTGTGCCACGTAGGCATACTGCATGTAAGAGGTGGAACTTTTCGACCAGGGGGTCCGACTTATGGGTCCGCACATGCTTCCGGAGGAGGACGGGTCCAGGAACTGTCAGACATGTTGGGAGCGATACCCCGGAGGTGGACTTCCTTGGGAAGGCAAACACACGTTCGTGAGGGGTCTCATTAGTTGTGGTGCAGAGGAGAGATTGGATGGAGTGGAGCTCGTCGGGGAGGACCTCCTGCCAGCGGGAGACCGGGAGATTTTTAGACCACAGGGCCAGTAGGACGGCCTTCCAGACCGTCCCGTTCGCCCTCTCCACCTGCCCGTTTCCCCGAGGGTTGTAGCTGGTCGTCCTGCTCGAGGCGATGCCCTTGCTGAGCACGAACTGACGCAGCTCATCGCTCATGAACGAGGATCCCCTATCGTTGTGGATGTAGGTGGGGAAACCGAACAGGGTAAAGATGCTGTGCAGGGCCTTGATTACCGTGGCAGAAGTCATATCGGGGCATGGGATGGCGAAAGGGAATCGGGAGTACTCATCAATCACGTTCAGAAAGTACGTATTGCGGTCGGTGGAGGGGAGGGGCCCTTTGAAGTCCACGCTGAGGCGTTCAAAAGGGCGGGTGGCCTTCACCAGGTGCGCTCTATCTGGCCGGTACAAGTGCAGCTTGCACTCTGCGCAGACTTGGCAGTCTCTGGTGACGGTCCTGACCTCCTCAATGGAGTAGGGCAGGTTGCGGGCCTTGATAAAATGGAAGAACCGAGTGACTCCCGGGTGGCAGAGGTCAAAGTGGAGAGCCCGGAGTCGGTCCACTTGTGCGCTGGCACGTATAGGATAGGGCATCAGGGGGCTCGTTGAGCTTACCCAGGCAATACAAGATCTCATAATTATAGGTGGAGTGCTCGATCCTCCACCTCAAGATCTTGTCATTTTTGATCTTGCCCTGCTGTGTATTATTAAACATAAAGGCGACCGACCGTTGGTCAGTGAGGAGAGTGAATCTCCTGCCGGCCAGTGTCGCACAGTTTCCACAATGGCTTGGGCCTCCTTTTCGACAGAGGAGTGCCGAATTTCGGAGGCATGGAGGGTGCGGGAAAAGAGGGCCACGGGTCTGCCCGCCTGGTTTTGGGTGCGGCCAGAGCTACCTCCGATGCATCACTCTCCACCTGAAAGGAGAGGGACTCGTCGACCACGTGCATCATGGCCTTGGCGATGTCTGCCTTGATGCGGTTGAAGGCCTGGCGGGCCTCAGCCGCCAGGGGGAAAACTGTGGACTGAATGAGTGGGCGGGCCTTGTCCACATAATTAGGGACCCACTGGGTGGAATAGGAGAAAAACCCCAGGCATTGTTTCAGGGCCTTGGGGCAGTGGGGGAGAGGGAGTTCCAGGAGGGGGCGCATGCGGTCGGGGTCGGGCCCTAGGACTCCATTTTCCACGACATAGCCAAGGATGGCTAAGTGGTTGGTGCGGAACACGCATTTCTCCTTGTTGTACGTGAGATTAAGGAGTTTGGCGGTCTGGAGGAATTTTTGGAGGTTTGCTGATCGTGGCCGCAGATGGTGACATTATCTAGATACGGGAAGGTGGCCCGCAGTCCATACCGGTCAACCATTCGGTCCATCTCTCGCTGGAAGATCGAGACCCCATTAGTGACGCCAAAGGGAACCCTAAGGAAGTGATAGAGGCGGCCAGCTGCTTCGAACACAGTGTGTTGGCGGTCCTCCGGGCGGTTGGGGAGCTGGTGGTAGGCGGACTTCAGGTCCACTGTGGAAAAGACCCAATACTGCGCAATTTGATTGACCATGTCAGATATGCATGGGAGGGGGTACGCGTCGAGCTGCGTGTACCGATTGATGGTCTGACTGTAGTCAATGACGATCCTGTGCTTCTCCCCCGTCTTTACTACCACCACTTGAGCTCTCCAGGGGCTGTTGCTGGCCTCAATGACCCCTTCCCGCAGAAGCCGTTGGACCTTCAACCTGATGAAGGTCCTGTCCTGGGCACTGTACCATCTGCTCCGAGTGGCGACGGGTTTGCAATCCGGGGTGAGGTTCGCAAGCAGGGAAGGTGGATCGACCTTAAGGGTCATGAGGCCGCAGACGGTGAGGGGGATAGGGGTCCGCCAAATTTTAAAGTTAGGCTTTGGTGGTGGCACTGAAAATCCAGGCCAATTAACAGGGCAGCGCAGAGTTGGGGGAGGACGCAGAGCCGGAAGTTGCTGAACTCTCTGCCTGAGGGTTACGATGCAGTACCCCTGGATTTCCACGGAATGGGATCCGGTGGCCAGGGAGATTTTCTGGGTGATGGGGTGTACCGGGAGGGAGCAGCGCCTTACTGTAGTGGGGTGGATGAAGCTCTCAGTGCTCCCGGAGTCAAAGAGGTAGGTCGTCTCATTCCCATCGATCTTCACCGTCGTCGACGCGGTCGCGAGGTTGCGGGGCCGAGACTGATCCAGGGTGATCGAGGCGAGCTGCGGCAGATGCTGGGAGGTCCCGGGCTGGTCAGCGGTGGTGGAGGTTTCGGCAGGCGGTGAACGGCCAGACGAGCAGGGGTCCTGAGGCACCATCCAAAATGGCGCCGAAGATGGCAGCGCCCACAGGGCACACATGGCGGGCGGCATCAAAGATGGCGGCGCCCACGGGCCACACGTGGTTTGCGGTGAGGAAAATGGCGGCGGCACCCCTGGGTCGCACGTGGGGGGTGTAGGAATGCCGGGCCTGGAAACAGCGACGACTGACTGGACCTGGCAAACAGAAGCAAAGTGGCCTTTCTTCCCACACCCATTGCAGGTCGCGCTCCGTGCCGGGCAGCTCTGCCTGGGCTGTTTGTTTTGCCTGCAAAAATAACACTTGGGCCCCCCAGAGTTGGCTGGCTGCCGCGCGGCGCAGGCTTGCGGTGAGCTGGAGTCGTCAGCTGGTGGGGCCCATGATGCCCCGAGGGTGCCGTGCGGTCGGTGGTGTAGGACTGAACGTTACGGGAGGCCACTTCTAACAAATTAGTGAGCTGCCTAGTTCCCGCAAGATTGAGCGGACGTACGCAGACTTCATGCCCGTGACGTAAGTGTCTCTAATTAAAAGTTTGGTGCGCTGGACTGCCGAAACTGCCTGGCAGTCACAGTTCCTACCTAGGATGTGCAGGGTGTGGTAGTATGTATTGGGGGTCATGTGGGACTGGAAGCCCTAATGTCATTGGCTGACAGATCCCGGGTCCTGGTTGGCCGTAGACCTCATACTCCGCCCTGAAGGCGAAGTATAAGAAGCCGGTGCCTTCCCCCGCAGGCCAGTTTACTATCGGGCTGCTGGGGAACAGACACGCTTAATAAAGCCTCATCGACTTCACTCTATTTGTCTCATGGAGTCTTTGTGCGCCACAATTTATTAAGCGTGTCTAAAAAGGACTATGGAGCTCAGGATCATTCCAGAATGCCTGAGGATCAGCCCCCACGCAGTGAATGCGGCAGCAGCCTTCAAACACTGGCAGACTTGCTTCGAGGCCTACATCACATCGACCACAGGCCGAGTCTCAGACAAACAAAAACTGCAGGTCCTGCACTCGAGGGTGAGCACGGAGATTTTCACCCTCATTGAAGACACCCGCGATTTCCAGACGGCCTTCACAGCACTGAGAAGTCTCTACGTTCGCCCAGTTAACCAAATCTACGCTCGCTACCAGCTCGCGACGAGACGGCAAGCTCCCGGAGAATCGATGGACGAGTTCTACGCCGCGCTGCTGATTTTGGGACGAGCCTGCAGCTGCCCGTCGGTGAACGCAAACGAACACACGGACATGTTAATGCGCGATGCTTTTGTTGCAGGTATACAATCCTCCCAAATCCGCCAAATACTTCTAGAAAAAGAGTCACTAGGACTCTCAGAGGCATGGGCCCTGGCAGCCTCGCTGGACGTAGCCGCGCGTAATACCCGCGCCTACGGCCCCGACCGCGCGGCAGGCCATTGGGCCCCGTACGTACCCGCCGCGGCAAACCCCCTACCCCCCCCCCCGGACACCCCACAGGCTTGCGCAGTCCAAACGCCGAGTCGCACCGGGGGCGCCCGCTGTTATTTCTGCGGCCAGGCGAAGCACCCCCGACAACGCTGTCCGGCCCGCGCAGCCATCTGCAAAAGCTGCGGGAAAAAGGGCCACTATGCGGTGGTGTGCCGGTCCCGCGTGGTCGCCGCCGTCCCGGGATAACAGGGAGCCCTACAGGCAGTCTATGCCTCCCAACCCCCCCAGCACGCCGTGTGCGACCCCCAGGCGCCGCCATTTTGGGTCCCGACCACCGTGGCCCCGGGAGAACTGGGAGCCCTGCACGCCGCCTACGCTCCCCAACCCCCCTCCCCGCAGCCCATGTACGACCCGCCGCCGGCGCTCCCGATTTGGGTGCCGGCCAACACTCTCCACGGAGAGAAAGGGGTTTTTCGTATCCCGAACGCCACCCTCACCCCCGTCCCGCGCCCCACGCCTGACCCGCCGGCGCCACCTACCTTGACCCCGACCACCGCTGTCCCCGGCGAGGGAGCTGCGCACGGTGCCAGCGCTCGCGGCCCCACGACTGACCCGCCGGAGCCGCCGACCTGGGCCCTCACCCCCGTCCCGCGCCCCACGCCTGACCCGCCAGCGCCGCCGACCTGGGCCCTCGCCCCCGTCCCGCGCCCCACGCCTGACCCGCCAGCGCCGCCGACCTGGGCCCTCGCCCCCGTCCCGCGCCCCACGCCTGACCCGCCGGAGCCGCCGACCTGGGCCCTCGCCCCCGTCCCGCGCCCCACGCCTGACCCGCCAGCGCCGCCGACCTGGGCCCTCACCCCCGTCCCGCGCCCCACGCCTGACCCGCCGGCAATACAACTTACCTGGACCCCGATCTCCGTCCCCGGCGAGGGACCTCCTCACGGTCCCAGCGCTCGCAGTACTGACCTGCCGGCCTTGGCCCCGAACACCGCGGTCCCCAGCGAGGGAGCTCCGCGCGGTCCTAGCGCCCGCGGCCCTGGCGCTCGCAGCCAAGGAACTCCGCGCGGTCCTAGCGCCCGCGGCCCGGGAACTCCGCGCGGTCCTAGCGCCCCCCAGACCCCCCAGCACTCAATGTGCGACCCGCAGACGCCGCCATTTTGGGTCCCGACCACCACGAGGGGAGGAGGGGCCCCGCCATCTTGGACCGCCCCCGACCTGTACGACGCATGGGGGCGGCCATTTTGTCCACCCCCGACGCCATCTTGTGACCCCTCATCTACGGGCGAGGTATGGGGGTGGCCATTTTATCCATCCCCGATGCCATCTTGGACGGCAACAACGGACCCCACCCCACTACTACAACCACGGCTCGCTTCGGTTACACTCGATCAGGCTCGGCCCCGGACTCTCCAGACGACGACGACAACGGTCCTAATTAACGGCCACGAGACGCCATGCCTAGTCGACTCCGGGAGCACGGAAAGTTTTATACATCCCGACACGGTAAGACGCTGTTCCTTAACTACCTACCCCAGCGCACAAAAGATTTGCCTAGCTGCAGGATCCCACTCCGTACAGATCCAGGGATTCTGCATAGTTACCCTAACGGTACAGGGGAGGGAATTCAAAAACTACAAACTTAACGTCCTTCCCCAACTCTGTGCCCCCACCTTGCTGGGCTTAGATTTTCAATGTAACCTACAGAGCCTTACGTTTAAATTCGGCGGCCCCATACCCCCACTCACTATCTGCGGCCTCGCCACCCTCAAGGTGCAACCCCCGTCCTTGTTTGCGAACCTCACCCCGGATTGCAAACCCGTCGCCACTAGGAGCAGACGGTACAGCGCCCAGGACCGGACCTTCATTCGCTCCGAAGTCCAGCGGCTACTAAAGGAGGGCATAATCCAGGCCAGCAATAGTCCCTGGAGAGCGCAGGTGGTAGTAGTGAAGACAGGGGAGAAACAAAGGATGGTCATTGACTATAGCCAGACCATCAACAGGTACACACAACTAGACGCGTACCCTCTCCCCCGCATATCCGACATGGTCAATCGGATTGCCCAGTATAAAGTCTTCTCCACCGTGGACCTCAAGTCCGCCTACCATCAGCTCCCCATCCGCCCAAGTGACCGCAAGTACACAGCCTTCGAGGCAGACGGGCGATTATACCACTTCCTAAGGGTCCCTTTTGGCGTCACAAACGGCGTCTCGGTCTTCCAACGGGAGATGGACCGAATGGTTGATCAACATGGGTTACGGGCCACGTTCCCGTACCTCGACAATGTAACCATCTGCGGCCACGATCAGCAGGACCACGACGCCAACCTCCAAAAATTCCTCCAGACTGCCAAAGCCTTGAACCTCACGTACAACGAGGACAAGTGCGTTTTTAGCACCGATCGGCTAGCCATTCTGGGCTACATAGTGCGCAATGGGATAATAGGCCCCGACCCCGAACGTATGCGCGCACTCATGGAATTTCCCCTCCCGCACTGCCCAAAGGCCCTGAAACGCTGCCTGGGGTTCTTTTCATACTACGCCCAGTGGGTCCCCCAGTACGCAGACAAGGCCCTCCCCCTAATACAGACCACGACTTTCCCGCTGTCGACAGAGGCTTACCAGGCTTTCAGCCGCATCAAAGCGGACATCGCAAAGGCCACGATGCGCGCCATCGACGAGTCCCTCCCCTTCCAGGTCGAGAGCGACGCCTCTGACGTAGCTCTCGCGGCTACCCTTAACCAAGCGGGCAGACCCGTGGCCTTCTTCTCCCAAACCCTCCACGCCTCAGAAATCCGCCACTCCTCAGTGGAAAAGGAAGCCCAAGCCATAGTGGAGGCTGTGCGACATTGGAGGCATTACCTGGCCGGCAGGAGATTCACTCTCCTCACTGACCAACGGTCGGTAGCCTTTATGTTCGATAATGCACAGCGGGGCAAGATCAAGAACGACAAGATCTTGCGGTGGAGGATCGAACTCTCCACCTTCAACTATGAGATCTTGTACCGGCCCGGAAAGCTGAACGAGCCGTCTGATGCCCTATCCCGCGGGACATGTGCCAACGCACAAATTGACCGCCTCCAAGCCCTCCACGAGGACCTCTGCCACCCGGGGGTCACTCGGTTTTACCACTTCATCAAGTCCCGCAATCTCCCATACTCCTTAGAGGAGGTCCGTACAGTCACAAGAGACTGCCACATCTGCGCAGAATGCAAACCGCATTTTTTCAGGCCAGATGGAGCACACCTGATTAAGGCTTCCCGTCCCTTTGAACGCCTCAGTCTCGATTTCAAAGGGCCCCTCCCCTCCACCGACCGCAACGCGTATTTCCTTAATGTAGTGGACGAATACTCCCGCTTCCCTTTTGCCATTCCCTGCTCCGACATGACCGCGGCCACAGTCATTAAAGCCCTGAACAGCATATTCACACTGTTCGGTTACCCCGCATACGTCCACAGCGACAGGGGGTCCTCTTTCATGAGTGACGAGCTGCGCCAGTTCCTGCTCAGCAAGGGTATAGCTTCAAGCAGGACGACCAGCTACAACCCCCGGGGGAACGGGCAAGTAGAAAGGGAGAACGGCACGGTCTGGAAGGCCGTCCTACTGGCCCTACGGTCCAGGGATCTCCCAGTTTCACGGTGGCAGGAGGTCCTCCCGGACGCTCTCCATTCCATCCGGTCGTTATTATGTACGAGCACTAATCAAACGCCTCACGAGCGTCTCCTTGTCTTCTCTAGGAGGTCCTCCTCTGGAACGTCGCTGCCGACCTGGCTGGCGGCCCCAGGACCCATCCTGCTCCGAAAGCACGTGCGGGCACATAAGGCGGACCCGTTGGTCGAAAGGGTTCACCTCCTCCACGCAAACCCCCAGTACGCCTACGTGGAGTACCCCGACGGCCGACAGGACACGGTCTCCCTGCGGGATCTGGCGCCCGCCGGCACCACGCACACCCCCCCGGCACCATCAACCCAACCGCCCCCCTTCCTGCCACCGCCGCACCCCGCGACCGCCCCCTTCCCAGGAGGATCAGTCCCCCTCCCCTTTGCACCAACAGCTGAAACCGTGCGGCTCCCGGAGGCGACAACGCTGGTACAAGCACTACCACCACCGCCGGGGCCGAGGCGATCGACACGGACGACCAGACCGCCCGACCGACTCGTGGCGTCGATGTAAAACAAAGATGGACTGTCCAATGAACATTTTGTTTTTCCTATATCCTCTGTAAATAGTTGTAACAGGACGATACTGTCCAATACGGTACTACCATGTAACTGTTCTCTCCTCCCAGGACCAGTACTGTAAACCCTTACCACCATATGAAGCATCACCCCGCCGGGTTCATTTTTGACAAGGGGTGAATGTGGTAGTATGTATTGGGGTTCATGTGGGACTGGAAGCCCTAATGTCATTGGCTGACAGATCCCGGGTCCTGGTTGGCCGTTGACCTCATACTCCGCCCTGAAGGCGAAGTATAAGAAGCCGGTGCCTTCCCCCGCATGCCAGTTTACTATCGGGCTGCTGGGGAACAGACACGCTTAATAAAGCCTCATCGACTTCACTCTATTCGTCTCATGGAGTCTTTGTGCGCCACACAGGGCACGCCAGAAATCGTCCAGAGACTCCCCGGGGAGTTGCTGTCTCGTGGCCAGGAGGTGCCTGGCGTATACCTGATTCACTGGTTGAACATAATGTCCCTTCAGGAGCTCCATCGCTTCGGAGTAGGTGGGTGCATCCCGAATGAGGGGAAAAATGTCAGGGCTCACCCGTGAGTAGAGGACTTCTGCGAGTCCGAGGGTTCTTCAGCGGCTGTCCTGCGGTAGCCTTCGAAGCAGGCTAGCCAGTGGTCAAAGGTGGACGTAGCGTTGGCTGCTTGAAGGCTCAGCTGCAGGCGATCAGACTTAATGCGGAGATCCATCGTTTAAAAAATCTTGCTGAATAAATTGATGTACCGTCAATTACCACAAGACGAGAATGGTGGAACGGTCGAGGCTTGATTGAGCAAGATGTTGTGCCTCCTGTAGCTGCAGCATCGGAGAGCACACACTTTTATACGCCGCCTGCTGGGCGGAGCCAGCAGGTAGGGATTTACCGTTGTACACTTAATATACGGGCAGTGGCGTAATACATATAATATGCCACTTGTGGTGACTGCCACAAAGGCAGAATCAGGATATTGAATTTGATAATTAGCCATGATTATAATGAATGGTGGAGCAGGCTCGATGGGTCAAATAGCCTCCTCCTACTTTTATTTTTTATGTATGCTTCTACGTATGTAAATACTAAGAATCCTGGGCGGGATTCTCCAATAATGGGGCTATGTCCCCACACCAGGACCAAAACGCGGGCATTTCACTCTGGACTTTCCTTGAGAAAGTCCAGAGTGATTCTTCTACATGCAGGGGGCTAGCAGGGCCCCGGAGTGCTTCTTGCAGCTCTGGCTGCGGATACGGAGCCCTGCACTTCCGCTCAGGAGTCTGCGCACGCACACGATGGCGCCTGCGGCAGCCGCCCCATGGGACATGGCGGACTTGCACCGTGGAGCGGCACCAGAAATGTAGCATCCCTCCCCCCCCCCCGAGATCACGCGCGCCCGCGGATAGATGCCGCCCGATCGCCCCCCTGGCCATCCATGAGGCCCCCCGCCCCCCACCAGAACGGCCGCGGACTGAGTCCGCATCCACCACCGGCCGTCACCACCGGCCGTTCCTGACAGGCAAAACGTGGTTAGAACCATGCAGTCAGGAACTCGGCCAGTTACCCTCGGTGAATTGCGGGGGCCCTCTGTCAATGGCCCTCTACCCCCGCCACGTAGACCGCGTGCGTGCAATTCATGGCGATTCTCCGGGGACCGGCGTCCGGCCGGATTTTGTCATTGACGCCCATTCGCCACCGATCAGAGCGGAAGCTCGGAAAATCCAGCCCCATGTGTCAGATTTTCCGAGGAAGAACATCACCACTCTCAAAATGTCAATGTAATCCTGTTCGCTGACCTGATACCGGACCTTCACACTCCAAGATGTTCGACCAGTGTAATATGGAAAAAGTCAGCTCTAAGGGTAGTCAGGGGTTTGAGGGGATATTAAACGTTCAGTGTGCGTAGTTGGGGACGCAGAGGGGGGTGTTAATCGGGACTTATAGCCACTTGGCTAGTTAGGGTGATCGTGGGTCAAAGAGGGTCATTGTTCAGGGCAGTTAGAATCATAGAATCATAGAAGTTTACAGCATGGAAACAGGCCCTTCGGCCCAACCAGTCCATGCTGCCCAGTTTTTACCAGTAAGCTAGTCCCAGATGCCCGCACTGGGCCCATAACCCTCTATACCCATCTTACCCATGTAACTATCTAAATGCTTTTTGAAAGACACAATTGTACCCGCCTCTACTACTACCTCTGGCAGCCCATTCCAGACACTCACTACCCTCTGAGTGAAGAAATTGCCCCTCTGGGCCCTTCTGAATCTCTCCCCTCTCACCTTAAACCTATGCCCTCTAGTTTTAGACTCCCCTACCTTTGGGAAAAGATGTTGACTATCTACCTTATCTATGCCCCTCATTATTTTATAGACCTCTATAAGATCACCCCTAAGCCTCCTACGCTCCAGGGAAAAAAGTCCCAGTCTATCCAGCCTCTCCTTATAACTCAAACCATCAAGTCCCGGTAACATCCTAGTAAATCTTTTCTGCACTCTTTCTAGTTTAATAATATCCTTTCTATAATAGGGTGACCAGAACTGCACACAGTATTCCAAGTGTGGCCGTACCAATGTCTTGTACAACTTCAACAAGACGTTCCAACTCCTGTATTCAATGTTCTGACCAATGAAACCAAGCATGCCGAATGCCTTCTTCACCACCCTGTCCACCTGCGACTCCACCTTCAAGGAGCTATGAACCTGTACTCCTAGATCTCTTTGTTCTATAACTCTCCCCAACGCCATACCATTAACTGAGTAGGTCCTGGCCTGATTCGATCTGCTAAAATGCATCACCTCACATTTACCTAAATTAAACTCCATCTGCCATTCGTCGGCCCACTGGCCTAATTGATCAAGATCCCGTTGCAATCCTAGATAACCTTCTTCACTATCCACTGTGCCACCAATCTTGGTGTCATCTGCAAACTTACTAACCATGCCTCCTAAATTCTCATCCAAATCATTAATATAAATCACAAATAACAGTGGACCCAGCACCGATCCCTGAGGCACACCACTGGTCACAGGCCTCCAGTTTGAAAAACAACCCTCTACAACCACCCTCTGTCTTCTGTCGTCCAGCCAATTTTGAATCCAATTGGCAACCTCACCCTGGATCCCGTGAGCTTTAACCTTCTGCAACAACCTACCATGCGGTACCTTGTAAAAGGCTTTGCTAAAGTCCATGTAGACAACGTCTACTGCACTGCCCTCATCTACCTTCTTGGTCACCCCCTCAAAAAACTCAATCAAATTTGACATGATTTTCCACGCACAAAGCCATGCTGACTGCCCCGAATCAGTCCTTGCCTCTCTAAATGCTTGTAGATCCTGTCTCTCAGAATACCTTCGAGCAACTTACCTACTACAGACGTTAGGCTCACCGGTCTGTAGTTCCCAGGCTTTTCCCTGCTGCCCTTCTTAAACAAGGGCACAACATTCGCTACTCTCCAATCTTCAGGCACCTCACCTGTGGCTGCCGATGATTCAAATATCTCTGTTAGGGGACCCGCAATTTCCTCCCTAGCCTCCCACAACATCCTGGGATACATTTCATCAGGTCCCGGGGATTTATCTACCTTGATGCGCTTTAAGACTTCCAGCACCTCCTCCTCTGTAATATGCACACTTCTCAAGACATCACTATTCATTTCCCTTAGTTTCCTAACATCCCTGCCTTTCTCCACCGTGAATACCGATGAGAAATATTCATTCAGGATCTCACCCAACTCTTGTGGCTCTGCACATAGATGTCCTTGTTGATCCTTAAGAGGCCCTACTCTGTCCCTAGTTACTCTTTTTCCCTTTATGTATCTGTAGAAGCTCTTTGGATTCTCCTTTGCATTATTTGCCAAAGCAATTTCATGTCCCCTTTTTGCCCTCCTGATTTCCCTCTTAACTCTATTTCGACAATCTCTATACTCTTCAAGCGATCCACTTGATCCCAGTTGTTTATGTACGTCATATGCCTCCTTCTTCTTTTTGACCAGAGTCTCAATATCTCGAATCATCCAGGGTTCCCTACTTCTACCAGCCTTGCCCTTCACTCTAAAGGGAATGTGCTTACCCTGAACCCTGGTTAACACATTTTTAAAAGCCTCCCATTTACCAGCCGTCCCTTTGCCTGCCAACAGTCTCCCCCAATCTACCCAGTTGCTGGCTCCGGGAGCATTTGGGCAACATAGAGTCACGGTGTCAAGTGGGCAGTTGGGGGTCAGTTGGGTTCCGGGACGGTATTCGGGAATTGGGGGGTTAATTGTCGGGGTGGCGAGAGGCGGGTCGAGTGATCGGTGAGGTAGTCAGGCGGTCAGGAGGTAGTTGGTAGTTAAAGGGCTAATCAGGGCGTCAGGGGCGTAATTTGGGGTAGTTGAGGGGCTGGGGGTGCTTGGTTGAGTCAGGGAGGCGGTCGGGGGGATATAGTGGGGGAGTGTGGGGGGGGATCAGTCATATAGTTAGCTTGGAGTTAGAATCAGGGATGGTACTTCGAGAGGGTGATGCGTAGTGGGGGATAGGAGGGGGTAGTCAGTGGTATAGCTTACTGGACTCAGATCTAGCTTTAGTCATTTTTAATATATTTTTTAGAGGTTTTCCATTTTTATGACTAATACAACAAACCCTCAAAACCGGTACAGTACAGCACGCATCATTCTCCATACATGAATACTGAAAAAAACAGGAGAACATCAACACAGTTGGTTCAGCATAATCATTAAATCTGGTGCCTCCACTTATGGAGGAAAAGCAATGAGCAAATAAACTAGGGGATGGGGGAGAAGAGGGTAAAGCCATGAAAAGATGGTAAAATGGTGCATGCACTCACGTGTAGCGACTTCAGGGCTGTGCAACGTAACTTCATGAAAAACGTGTAGGAGAAAGTCAGACATTATGGAACCGATATATTTCAGATAGGGGCCCATATTTTTCAGAGCGCATCTGGCTTAGAATGGAGTGAGCAAGTTAAGAACCTCATGACAATTTTATGGCAATTCTGAATTGAAGGAGCATTTTTGCTAATCCAAGAGCAAACGATGTTGGCCCATACCTCAAAAAATAGGATATTATGCAACATTTTCCATTAGCGTCACAAATTCTATCTATGAGCCCCAGATTTTGGAACAAAGGATCTCGGGCGGGATCTCTCAGCCCTGCACCGGGCCAGGGAATCCCCGCGACCGGGTCACGCCACCCCGACGCCGGCACGCGATTCTCTGCAGAGCGGAGAATCGGCACCATTGGCGCCTGTGTGGTAGGCGCTGTGCCGGTCGCGGGCCGCTCTACGCTGCCGGCCCACCGATTCTCGGGCCATGATGGGCCGAGCGGCCGCCATGGAAACGCTGAGTCCCACCGCCGCAGTCCACACCTGCTCTCAGCCGGCGGGAACACAGCGTGGAAGGGTCGGGTGGCGGCCTGTGGGGGCGGGCTCCGACCCCGGGGGGGGGGCCTCCGATGTGGCCAGGCCCGCGATTGGGGCCCACCAATCGGCAGGCGAGCCCCTTTGGCTGGGGGACTCATTTCCTACGCGCTGGCCCCTGTAGTCCTGCGCCATGTTGCGTCGGGGCTGGCGCGTTGAAGGAGGCCACTGCTCATGTGCGCGTTGGCGCCGGTGCCACTGCGCATGCGCGGATCCCGCGGCGCCCAGTTCGCGCCGGGTTTTGCAGCTGGAGCGGTGTGAACCGCTCCAGCAGTGGGCTGGCCCCCTGTCGGGGCCAGAATTAGTCCTGGGAGCGGTCCGTTCACGCTGTCGTAAAACGTGACGGCATTTACGGCGGCATGGACACTCTGCCGCCGGATGAGAGAGTCCCGCTCAGAGGCCGTATCGAATATCTTCTTCAGCTCTTTAAGTAAACCAGACCAGTCGGATTTAGTTTTGACACAGGGCCATGCTCAATGTATGTCTCCCTCGATCACCTTACATTTTTGGCACTGTGAGAATACAGAAAGGTGAAACCTGTGTCTCAAATTTGGTTTGACATTCAGATGGTGTAATATTTTAAAATGAGGTTCCTTCGTTCTATTACAGATCGAGATTCTATTGACAATTTCCCACATATTACCCCAAGTCTCCTCAGCAATATTCACTGCAAAGTGTTTTTCCCTAAACCACAGGGTTCCTAATATACTCACAAAGGATCTTGAACACAAAATGTCATAAAAGTTGCTCATTAGCTGCTTAGGTTTCACAGAAATAAAGATTTTTTTTCCACCAGGGAGACCAAAGCATCCAGATGGTCTTAATAATTGTCTTATTAAGGATAAAATCTGCGAGTTGAAGGTATTTGAAAAAGGAGCATCTCGGAATATCCAATTGTTGGCATAGTTGCTCAAAGGATGACAAGCAAACACCACTAAACATATCGCACAACCTAAGAACACCTCTGTCTCTCCAGATATTGAATCCATGGTCCATAAAACTTGGTGGTAAATCCTGGTTAACCTGAATGGGAGAGAGAGCGGAAGTTAATTTTGATCTCCCTTCCAGCAGATGGACATCCTCCACGATCTGGGAAGAAATGACAGCAGCTGTAGCGGCCGTAGCTTGGGAAGTTTCACCAGGAGGACCAGCACCCAGTGCCGTAAGGTCCACAACCTCCATTGGACAGCTCTATCCAATCTCTGTAAAGCAACAAGGCCTGTAAGTAGGACACAGACTGACCTGCTTCAATGTTGGGACAAGTGGAAGAGGTGCCCTCTCTGACCCATTCTCGTATGAATCTCGTTTGAAATCAGCCATGATTGAATGGTAGAGTGGACTCGATGGGCCGAATAGCCTTACTTCCGCTCCTATGTCTTATGGTCTTATGAATCGAAGATGAGAATCTAGTTTCTAAATTTTTAATATTCGGCACCCCTCGACTCTTTTGAGCCAGGGAGCGGCAGTATGACCAATTTTAAGCAAAGTTTATTTTTATTCCATATAAATGAATTGCGCATCCCATTGATTTCCTTTAGGACCCTAGCAGACAACAAGATTGGCAGCATCTGTAAAGGATACAATAACCCAGGCAACACCTTCATCTCAGTCAATGCTATCCTGCCCAGCCACGATATCGGTAAGGGAAGACCAATGGTACAGGTTCCCCTTAATGGATGTGAGTAAAGGGGGAAGTTTGCCCCATACAAAGGTCTAAAAGAGAGGGGAAGCACAATGTCTAAATAAGTAAACCACAAAGGGAACCGCTAAATGGGAAATTAGTAAAGGGGAGGCCTCCCTCTAGGGACACGATTTAATGGAAAAGTTTCGAAGTATGGTAGCAAACGGGAGCTGCTGCAAGCTTCCCGACTTCATAGAATTTAAAGTGCAGAAGGAGGCCATTCGGCCCATCGAGTCTGCACCGGCTCTTGGAAAGAGCCCCCTACCCAAGGTCAACACCTCCACCCTATCCCCATAACCCCGTAAACCCACTAAACACTAAGGGCAATTTTGGACACTAAGGGCAATTTATCATGGCCAACCCACCTAACCTGCACATCTTTGGACTGTGGGAGTAAACCAGAGCACCCAGAGGAAACCCACGCACACACAGGGAGAACATGCAGACTCCGCACAGACAGTGACCCAAGCCGGAATCGAACCTGGGACCCTGGAGCTGTGAAGCAATTGTGCTATCCACAATGCTACCGTGCTGCCCTTCAGCCAGGCAAGACCGTCATTGCTATAAAATGTTAATTGATACACTTAACAACGCCCCAGAAACTTCACGCCACAAATGACTGTCCAGCCTGCTGATTCGCCAGGATCCTGCTCGCCAGCACCCCCGCCTACAAGGGAGAGCAGTACTTAAACCGCTCCTGCACAGCCAACAAGGGTCAGCCACAGGGCAGCCAGTGCCGCCTGGGAGGAAATGACAGCAGCTGTAGCGGTCGTAGCTTGGGACATTTCACCAGGAGGACCAGCATCCAGTGCCGTAAGGTCAACAACCTCCACTGGGCTCTACGGGTGGGTTTCATCGGCCCCCTGACATCAGCACCGCCCACCACCCCGACCAATCTGAGCATGTGCCTGGCACCGCCCCACCCAGCACCATTCTGTGCCTCAGCCCACCCATGACCAGCAGTGCTGCCCATGCCGCGACCCCCCCCAACCTCCCCATCCCACCCCCGAAACTCCCCATCCTCCCTCCCTAACTCCCCTCTCCCCATACTTCCCCCTACCCCGCATTCTTACCATTGCCCCCTGAACCCCCTCGATGAACGAAGCGTGCTGCAGGATGTCATCTCTGTGCCCCCCGCAGGAGAAGTTAGCCCAGAACAGATTGGAGAGGGCCCAGACAGGCAGTGGGGTGCCGAATATCAGAGTCCACACCCTTCGAGGAACGGGCCCTGGAGGTAACGGGGGGTGGCCGAGGGCAGATCTTTCACCAATGTAGAGGTTTGGAATTCGGCACAGAGGTCAGGTTCCACCCTCCCCCACCCAGATGATCTGCCAAATGTGAGTTGTTAATGCCATACTGAATGAACCATGCCTCCCACTGACCTCATGTCCATTCTACCGCAGGATCCTCATCCGATGGTGCCAGCCCATCCAGCATCCTCTGCCCTGCCTCCCATGAGAACACCTCAGAAGGGAGCTCCGAGAAAACCACTATATTCACAGCACAGCTGTCATCCCACCCTCCACCAGCACAGAGACACACACCTCGGTGGGCAACAGTAGTGGGCAGGCTTCTGGGGCACATTTTCCTGAGCACCACAGAGTTGCACCACAGCGTGGAGGCAGGAACGGCCAGACGAGACAGCAGTCGGAGGTCTTCAGGATCCCTGGACCCTCTTGGGTCCCAGTCAGATGCTGAGCCTCTGGACAAGGTTTACCTGGAGCTGATGTAGACAATAGGGTGTCGCCGTGATATTCAGAGATGACACTTCGGCAGGTCCATAGCTGATTGGAGGAGTCCCAGAGGCTATGGGCACAGGAGATAACACGAGCAATGCGTGGCACAGAGGCCAACACTGCTAGGGTGGCGGCCCAGTGGAGAGCCTGGTGCACGATGTTGGCAGCATGAGTGGAGGTGTCGAAGGCATGGCTCAGTCGGTGATGGCCTGACTGAGTGTCTCAGTCCCTGGGGGATATATCCCAATCCCATGTGATCCTTGATTTTTAAAAAATAAATTTAGAGCATTCAATTGTTTTTTTTCCAATTAAGGGGCAATTTAGCATGGCTAATGCACCCAGCCTGCACATCTTTTGGGTTGTGGAGGCGAGAGTCACGCAGACACGGGGAGAATGTGCAAACTCCACATGGACAGTGACCCAGGGCCATGTTCGAACCCGGGTCCTCAGTGCCGTGAGGCAGCAGTGCTAACCACAGCGCCACGTGCCGCCCATGTGAACCTTGATGAGGTACTGCGGAGCATGTCGCAATCTCAGGTGGACATAGCCGAGGCGCTGCGGAGAATGTCCCAGTTTCAGGTGGACATTTCCATGGCGCTCCAGAGCATATCCCAGTCACTGAGGAGCATCACCGAGGACGTAGACACAATGCTGCTGACATTGGGGTGCTGCCAGTGCTGGCAGAGCCAGATGACGGAGGAGCAGCTGAGGCTCGATCCAGGGAGGCGGGAGAGGGGGAAGGGAGGGGAGGAAGGGGTGTGATGACAGACGAGGCCACGTCCTATGTGTAATGGGTGAGGGCTTCCCTGGTCCTCTGGGCCTGCTGGACCCTCACAGCTGCCACCTGTCCTCCAGCCTCTGGCTGGTCCTGCAGGTTCGCGCTGGGCTCATCCTTCTGGTCCTTCCTGGTCCGACGTTCTTCGTCCTCCTCCTAGGTGGCCATATGTTCCTCCTCCTCCACCTCCAGCACGTCACCCCACTGCTGTGCTAGGTTGTGGAGGGCACAGCAGACCACCACAAAGCTGGTGACCCTCTGGGGGGTGTGCTGCAGGGCACCACCAGAGCAGTCGAGGCATCGGAACCGCATCTTGAGGAATCCGCTGCATCGACGTCCGGGTGCGGCGATGACCAGCTGAGTCGCACGTTTCGGCACCTCCCGTTGGAACGGACTTTTGGGCTCTAATTAGGAGCCCCAACGGCAATTTTTGACGGCTAAAACCATTGTGCGGTGAAATAGAAGGGAATCCCCCCGGATATATATGGAGAAAGGAGAGAGTAGTGGCTGGATTGCAGAGGATCCTCAGGAGCAGCGGCAAGGAAAGGAAGCACGAAGCAAGATGGCGGCGGAAGGAGGCCGTTCGGTGTGGGACCCGGAACAGCAAGAGTTCCTGCGGCGCTGTGTGGAGGAGCTGAAGAAGGAGGTGTTAGCCCCGATGCTACAGGCGATTGACGGGCTAAAGGAGGCGCAGAAGACCCAGGAGTTGGAGCTTCGTGATGTGAAGGCAAAGGCTGCCGAGAATGAGGATGAAATACAGGGCCTGGTGGTGAAGACAGAGACGCACGAGGCACTGCATAAAAGGTGTGTAGAGAGGCTGGAAGCCCTGGAGAATAACTCGAGGAGGAAGAACTTAAGAGTTTTGGGTCTTCCCGAAGGTGCAGAGGGGGCGGACGTCGGGGCATATGTGAGCACATTGCTTCACTCGTTGATGGGACCGGAGGCCCCGACGGGCCCCTTGGAAGTGGAGGGAGCATATCGAGTCCTTGCGCGAAGACCAAAGGCAGGAGAAATACCTCGAGCTATAGTGGTGAGGTTTCACCGCTATAAGGACAGGGAGATGGTCCTGAGATGGGCGAAAAAGACACGGAGCTGCAGGTGGGAGAATGCGGTGATCCGCGTGTACCAGGATTGGAGTGTGGAAGTAGCGAGAAGGAGGGCGAGTTTCAATCGGGCCAAGGCGGTGCTACATAGAAAGAAAGTTAAATTTGGAATGCTGCAGCCAGCGAGACTGTGGGTTACACACCAAGGGAAACATCACTACTTCGAGACGGCAGAAGAGGCGTGGACATTTATTGTAGAGGAGAAGTTGGACTAGACTGGAGAGAGAAAGAGTTTCTGTAATAAAGTAGTGGGGGGATTGTATGGGACGGGGAAGCGGGAAGGGGGGGAAAATTTTCTCTATTCCCCTCATTGGGGGGGGGGGTATGGTGAACTGTGGGCGCCGGTGGGGAAGGAGAGGGGGAAGGAGAGAGGGAGCTGCGCCATTAGGGGCGGGGCCGAGTGGGAAACGCGGGCTTTGTTCCCGCGCTATGGTAATTGCGGCGGGAAAGGGAGCGCAGGAAGGAGGGGGCCTTACACAATGGGAGGCCAAGGATAAACGGAGGAAGCCGAGGTCAGCCAGAGTTTGCTGACTTCTGGGAGCAACATGGGGGGAGCAATTACGCTAGAAAGGGATCTAGCGGAGGGGGGGTTAACTGGGTTGCTGCTGCTAAGGGAAAGGGGGAGCTGTTATGGGGCGGGGTGGTCGGGACGGGAGGACACTGTCGGGGAGACAAACGGGAGCGTGGGAACCGGGTGAGGAGCTGGTCTAAAAAAGGGGATGGCTAGTCGACATGGGGGGGGGGGGGGTAAAGAGCCCCCCGACCCGGTTGATCACGTGGAATGTGAGAGGGCTGAATGGGCCGATTAAGAGGGCAAGGGTACTCGCGCACCTAAAGAAATTAAAGGCAGATGTGGTCATGCTACAGGAGACGCATCTGAAACTGGCGGATCAGGTCAGATTACGTAAAGGATGGGTGGGACAGGTATTTCATTCGGGCTTGGATGCGAAAAATAGAGGGGTGGCTATATTAGTGGGGAAACGGGTAGTGTTTGAGGCGAGGACCATAGTAGCGGACAGTGGGGGTAGATACGTGATGGTGAGTGGCAGATTACAAGGGGAAGCGGTGGTTCTGGTGAACGTATATGCCCCGAACTGGGATGATGCAAACTTCATGAAGCGTATGCTGGGGCGTATCCCGGACCTGGAGGCGGGAAAGTTGGTAATGGGGGGAGATTTCAACACGGTGCAGGATCCAGGGCTGGACCGGTCCAGGTCTAGGACCGGGAGGATGCCGGCAGCGGCCAAGGTGCTTAAGGACTTCATGGAGCAGATGGGAGGAGTAGACCCCTGGAGACTCACTAGGCCCAGGAGTAGGGAGTTTTCCTTCTTCTCTCATGTCCACAAGGTGTATTCTCGGATAGACTTCTTTGTCCTGGGAAGGGCACTGATCCCGAAGGTGACAGGGACGGAGTATTCGGCCATAGCCATCTCGGACCATGCCCCACATTGGGTAGATCTGGTAGTAGGAGAGGAAAAGGAACGGCACCCACTCTGGAGATTAGATATGGGACTGTTGGCGGATGAGGGTGTGTGTGTAAGGGTGAGGGGATGTATCGAAAGGTACCTGGAGATTAACGATGATGGAGAGGTTCAGGTGGGAGTGGTCTGGGAGGCACTGAAGGCGGTGGTCAGAGGGGAACTGATTTCCATAAAGGCCCATAAGGGGAAACAAGAGAGTAAAGAGAGGGTGCGATTGTTGAGAGAAATTTTGAGGGTGGATAGGCAGTATGCAGAGGCTCCGGATGAGGGACTGTACAGGGAAAGACGAAGGTTGCATACGGAATTTGACTTGCTGACCATGGGCAGGGCAGAGGCACAATGGAGGAAGGCACAGGGAGTACAGTATGAGTACGGAGAGAAGGCGAGCCGGTTACTGGCCCAACAATTGAGGAAGAGAGGGGCGGCGAGGGAGATAGGTGGGGTGAGGGACGAGGAGGGTGAGATGGAACGGGGAGCAGAGAGGGTGAATGGGGTGTTTAAGGCATTTTATGAGAGGCTGTATAAGGCTCAACCCCCGGAAGGGAAGGAGGGAATGATGCACTTCCTGGATCAGCTGGAATTCCCGAAGGTGGAGGAGCAGGAGAGGACAGGATTGGGAGCACAGATTGAGGTGGAGGAGGTGGTAAAAGGGATTGGGAGCATGCAGGCAGGGAAGGCCCCGGGACCAGATGGGTTCCCGGTGGAATTTTATAGGAAATACATGGACCTACTAGCCCCGCTTCTGACGAGAACCTTTAACGAGGCCAGGGAAAGGGGGACGTTGCCCCCGACGATGTCGGAGGCGACGATATCGTTGCTCCTGAAGAGGGACAAAGACCCGCTGCAGTGCGGGTCTTACAGGCCTATCTCCCTTCTGAATGTAGATGCCAAGCTCTTGGCCAAGGTGATGGCGACGAGGATCGAGGATTATGTCCCAGGGGTGGTTCACGAGGATCAAACTGGGTTTGTTAAGGGGAGACAGTTGAACATTAATATACGGAGGCTGCTAGGTGTGATGATGATGTCCCCGCCGGAGGGAGAGGCGGAGATAGTGGTGGCGATGGACGCTGAGAAAGCATTTGATAGAGTGGAGTGGGATTACCTGTGGGAAGTGTTGAGGAGATTTGGATTTGGAGAGGGGTTTATTGGGTGGGTTCAGCTTTTATATAGGGTCCCGGTGGCAAGTGTGATCACAAACAGGCAGAGATCTGACTACTTCCGTCTATATAGAGGGACAAGACAGGGGTGTCCCCTGTCCCCAATACTGTTTGCGTTGGCAATTGAGCCACTGGCCATAGCGCTGAAGGGCTCTAGGAAGTGGAGGGGGGTACTTAGGGGAGGAGAAGAGTACCGAGTGTCATTATACACGGGTGATTTGTTGTTGTATGTCGCGGACCCAGTGGAGGGGATGCCCGAGATAATGCAGACACTCAGGGAGTTTGGGGAATTTTCGGGATATAAACTGAATATGGGGAAGAGTGAGCTGTTTGTGATGCACCCTGGGGAACAGAGCAGGGGAATAGATGATTTGCCGCTGAGGAGAGTAACAAGGGATTTTTGGTACCTAGGGATCCAGATAGCCAGGAACTGGGGAACCTTGCATAAGCTTAATTTAGGAAGATTGGTGGAGCAGATGGAAGAGAATTTTAGGAGATGGGACATGGTGCCTCTGTCACTGGCGGGTAGGGTGCAGGCGGTTAAAATGGTGGTCCTTCCGCGATTTCTTTTTGTGTTCCAGTGCCTCCCTGTGATGATTACCAAGGCTTTTTTCAAAAAAGTGGATAAGAGCGTTATGAGCTTTGTGTGGGCAGGGAAGACCCCAAGAGTGAAGAGGGGGTTTCTGCAGCGTAGCAGGGATAGGGGGGACTGGCACTGCCGAGCTTAAGTGACTATTATTGGGCCGCCAATATATCAATGGTATGCAAGTGGATGGGGGAAGGGGAGGGAGCGGCGTGGAAAAGACTAGAGATGGCGTCCTGTAGGGGAACCAGCCTGCAAGCATTAGCGACGGCGCCTTTACCGTTCTCCCCGAAAAAGTACACCACAAGTCCAGTGGTGGTGGCAACGCTGAAAATTTGGGGGCAGTGGAGACGGCAGAAGGGAGTGACGGGTGCCTCGGGGAGGTCCCCGATAAGGAACAACCATAGGTTTGTCCCGGGGAAGATAGTTGGGGGATTTAAAGTCTGGCAGAGAGCAGGGATTGTGCAATTGAGGGATTTGTTCCTAGACGGGACGTTTGCGAGTCTGGGAGCACTGACGGAAAAATATGGGTTGCCACCGGGGAATGAATTTCGGTATATGCAACTGAGGGCTTTTGCGAGGCAACAGGTGAGGGAATTTCCACAGCTCCCGGCGCAAGAGATTCAGGACAGGGTGATTTCGGGGGCATGGGTGGGGGATGGTAGGGTGTCAGATGTATACAGGGAAATGAGAGACGAGGGGGAGATCATGGTGGATGAGCTGAAGGGAAAATGGGAAGAGGAGCTGGGGGAAGAGATCGAGGAGGGGCTGTGGGCAGATGCCCTAAGTAGGGTAAACTCTTCGTCCTCATGCGCCAGGCTCAGCCTGATACAATTCAAGGTTCTACATAGGGCGCATATGACTGGAGAAAGGTTAAGTAGATTTTTTGGAGTGGAGTACAGGTGCGGGAGATGCGCGGGAAGCCCAGCGAACCACACCCACATGTTTTGGTCATGCCCGGCACTACAGGGGTTCTGGGTGGGGGTGGCAAATGTGCTTTCGAAGGTGGTGGGGGTCCGGGTCGAGCCAGGCTGGGGGTTGGCTATATTCGGGGTTGCAGAAGAGCCCACACGGGCCCTCAGGGGTTTCCTATAGTTGTTTGTATATTAGCTATTTATACTGGCGTGTGGGACTTCATTGTTTTGGAGAGTTATTATTTTGTTGTTGGCAGTTGCCGTTTCGTTAATGTATTATTTATTTGTTAAAAAAGCGGTCATTATTATTTATATTGTTTTAAAGTTGCAAAAAGGGGAAAATCCTGTACTGTTCTTGTTTGACCGAAAAAATTTGAATAAAATATATTTTTTTTAAAAAGAGGAATCCGCTGCATCGCTCAATGTCAGCTGGGTGGCCACATGGGCCTCGTTGTATTGGTTCTCTGCATCGTCACTGGCATACGTACTGGCGTCATTAGAAAGGGCCTCAGTGGGTATCCCTTATCCCCCAAGAGCCAACCAGCCATCGTGTAGTGGTCGTCGAAAAGGCCGGTGATGTCCATCGGCCCCAGGATGTGACTGTCGTGCACACTCCCTGGGAAGCGCACACATGTGCATTATCTTCATGTAATGGTCACACACAAGCTGGACCTTCAGGGAGTGGAACCCCTTATTATTAATGTAGGGCACTCCCAGATGGCCTAGTGAGAGCAAGGCGACATGCGTGCCATCTATTACCACCTGGACCTGGGCACCCCGGTGATGGCGGAGGATCTAACTGCCTGGGCACCTTGTTGGGAATGGTCCATTTCAATTTTGATATAGTCGGCTGCCTGGGCAAACAAGGCATCTGTGACCTCACGGAGGCATTTGCGGGCTGTAGCTTGTGGGATGCCACACAAGTCCCCCCTCAAAGAGAATGGTCATGAGGTGTAAACGTTCAGGGCTGCAGTGACCTTGACGGCCACCGGGAGCTGGAGCATCCTCATCCTCCATATGGTGCCAAGGCCACCAGGACCGTCGCCTTGTTGAGGTGGAGCCTCCTGTGGCACACGCTGTCCATCATCTGTTCGAAAGACCAGCGACACCTGTACACCTTTGGCCATCACGGGCCTCCCCCTCTGGGTCCCTCCCCGTCCTGATGGGCGGCTGGGTCCTCAGGGTGTGGGGCGGGGCCCTGCACATGGGCCACTGCCTCTAGTCTCTGTCGATGCTGCTGACTCCGCCTTTTGCCTGGCCTGCCAGCAACACCAGTAGGGCAGCTTCCACAGGGTCCAAGATATCATCCCACCGGTGTAATATTTGTCAGGATTTGGAGAGGGTGTGAGACTGACAACCATTGGTGTCTTCCACACAAGGACCCACCATTCCCCCATTGCTCCCCCATCCCCCACCATCCGACATGCTTTGCCCATGCATCCCCGGCTGCAGAGAGGGCCCCTGGTCACTCCCGGAGCGGGGACACATGATCCAAGGGGTGGCATGGCTGAACCCACGTGCGCTGAGGCATTCATCTTCCGGTTGGGTTGTACCGATGGTGGTACAACCCAACCAAGGCCATTCCCCCTCTCCACCGCACCCCCCCCCCCCTTCCCCTGGGACTCCCGGGCAGCAACCCCAGTGCCTCCGGGCTCATTACCCGAGAGCGAGGATGATCACTCACCTCCTCGGGTCCCTACAGGAGCCATTCCGCCACATTCACGTTTTTAAAAGGGTGCACTGATCAGCGCCCGCGTGGCCACTTGCTGGGGAGGCAGTTAGGTCATGGGAGCCGTTAGATAGGGGGTCACTTCCATTAATTTTGGATGTCGATTCCACTGTTTTGGATGCTGTTGGGTGGGCTGACCTACCGGGGGAAGGCCCTAGAAGGGTAGGGGGGAGAATAGAAAAGTAATAGTGATAGGAGACTCAATGGTTAGGGGAATAGATAGGAGATTCTGTGGTCGCGGGCGAGGCTCCCGGAAGGTATGTTGCCTCCCTGGTGCCAGGGCCAGGGATGTCTCAGGATCCTTAAGGGGGAGGGGGAGTAGCCAGAAGTCGTGGTGCGCATTGGTACCAACGACGTAGGTAGGAGAAGGAGTGTGGATGTAATAAACAAGTTTAGGAAGTTAGGCTGGAAGTTGAAAGCCAGGACAGACAGAGTTGTCATCTCTGGTGTGTTGCCGGTGCCATGTGATAGCGAGGCTAGGAATAGGGAGAGAGTGCAGTTGAACACGTGGCTGCAGGAATGGTGTAGGGCGGAGGGCTTCAGGTATTTGGATAATTGGAGCGCATTCTGGGGAAGGTGGGACCTGTACAAGCAGGACGGGTTGCATCTGAACCAGAGGGGCACCAATAGCCTGGGAGGGAGGTTTTCTAGTACTCTTCGGGAGGGTTTAAACTAATTTGGCAGGGGAATGGGAACCGGATTTGTAGTCCAGCAACTAAGGTAGCCAATGTTCAGGACATCAAAGCGTGTAGTGAGGCAGTGGGGAAGGGAACACTGACAAAGGAGAGTACTTGCAGGCACAGAGATGGTTTGAAGTGTGTATACTTCAACGCAAGAAGCATCAGGAATAAGGTGGGTGAACGTAAGGCATGAATCGGTACTTGGGACTACGATGTGGTGGCCATCACGGAAACTTGGATAGAAGAGGAGTAGAAATGATTGTTGGAGGTTCCTGGTTATAGATGTTTCAATAAGATTAGGGGGGGTGGTAAAAGAGGTGGGGGGGGGGGTTGCATTGTTAATTAGAGATAGTATAACAGCTGCAGAAAGGCAGTTCGAGGAGGATCTGCCTACTGAGGTAGTATGGGTTTGTGGTAATCACCACTGTTGTATATATTGGGAGATGTGTGGTAAGGCCCTGTGCTACAGGTATGTGGATTGTCCCTGACTTCTGGCTCCGCCCAGTAGGCAGAGTATAAATATGTGTTCTCCCCATACAGCAGCCATTTCACCAGCAGCTGTAGGGGGCCACACATCTTAGTGTAATAAAGCCTCAGTTGTATTCAACTCTCATCTTTGTGCAATTGATCGTGCATCAATTTATTACACTAAAGGTTTCAGAAGATGGACCTCCGCATCAAGCCGGATCGCCTGCAGCTGGATCCGCAATCAAGCAACGCCAAAAAGGACTTTGAACATTGGCTAGCCTGTTTCGAAGCTTACATCAGGTCTGCACCAGACCCAATTCCGGAAGCTCAGAAGATCCAGATCCTCTACACGCAGCTGAGCTCCAACGTTTTTCCGCTTATCCAGGACGTGCCGACCTATGATGAAGCCATGGTGCTACTGAAAGAGTACTACACCCAGCGGACTAACACGCTCTTCGCTCTTCGCCAGACACATACTCTCTACTCGTAGTCAGCTCCCTGGTGAGTCCGTAGAAAATTTCTCACGTGCTTTAATTCCCCTGGTCAGAGACTGTGACTGTCAGGCCATCACGGCCACGGAACATTCAAACCTCCTCATGCGGGACTCTTGCGTCACAGGGATTGGGTCAGACCACATCCGCCAGCAACTTTTAGAGGGGGCCACGATCGACCTCGTAGAAACCAAAAAGCTGGCGCAATCGATGACAATCGCCTCGCGCAATATCCAGGCCTACACCCCCGTCTGTGCGGCCCACTCCTCCTACGCACCGTGGACTCCGTAGACGGCCGCCCCACCGGGGACCCCAGTCAGCCAATCCTACGCCTGTGCCACGCGCCAGCCAGCCAGCTCTGGGGGCCCCAAATGTTACTTCTGTGGGCAGCAAAAATACCCACGCCAATGTTGCCCCGCCCGCAGCATCCTTTGCAACGCCTGCGGCAAGAAGGGGCACTTCGCCGCGGATTGCCAGGCCCACTCAGTCACCGCGATCGCCCCGACACCCCCCGCGTACGGACAGTGGGCGCCGCCATCTTCCCCTCCTCGGACCACGCGTGACCAGTGGGCGCCGCCGTCTTTTTCAACCCCCGCCACGTGCGGCTCGTGGGCGCCGCCATCTTGTCCACATCAGGATCTCCAGGCACCGCCATCTTGTCTCCCCCATGGCACATGGGCGCCACCATCGTACCAGGACCCGTGCCCCCAGGGCACCCCATCGTCCAACACCAGCGACGACCAGCCGTGACTCGCCTCGGTCACGATTGACCAGTTTCCCGCACAATCTATCTACCGCCTCGACAAGCATGAAGATCGATGGGCACAAGATCTCCTGTCTGCTGGACTCCGAGAGCACGAAAGCTTCATCCATTCCAATACGGTAAAGCGCTGCTCCCTCGCGGTACACCCCGCCAATCAGAGAATCTCCCTGGCCTCCGGGTCCCATTCTGTGGCGATCCGGAGGTACTGTATAGCCGCGCACACGATCCAGGGCATAGAATTCAGCGGCTTCCGCCTCTATGTCCTCCCAACCTCTGCGCTGCCCTGCTACTCGGCCTGGAGTTCCAGTGCAACCTCCAGAGCCTAACATTGACATTCGGCAGACCCCGACCACCCCTTACTGTGTGCGGCCTCACGACCCTTAAGGTCGACCCACCTTCCCTATTCACAAATCTAACCCCGGATTGCAAACCCGTCGCCACCAGGAGCAGACGGTACAACACCCAGGACAGGACCTTCATCAGGTCCTAGGTCCAGCTGATGCTTCAGGAAGGCATCATCGAAGCCAGCAACAGCCCTTGGAGAGCCCAGGTGGTCGTGGTGAGAACTGGGGAGAAACACCGAATGGTCGTGGACAACAGCCAGACTATCAATCGGTACACGCGGCTCGACGCGTACCCCCTCCCACGCATATCTGATATGGTCAATCAGATTGCACAGTAGCGGGTCTTCTCAACTGTAGATCTAAAATCCGCCTACCACCAACTCCCCATCCATAAGGCGGACCGCCCATACACTGCCTTCAAGGCAGATGGCCGCCTCTACCATTTTCTTAGGGTTCCCTTCGGTATCACCAACGGGGTCTCGGTCTTCCAAAGGGAGATGGACGATTGGTCGACCGGTACAGGCTGTGGACCACTTTCCCGTACCTAGACAATGTCACCATCTGCGGCCACGATCAGCAGGACCATGATGCCAACAGTGCCAAATTTCTCCACACTGCCACTCTCCTCAACCTCACCTATAACAAGGAGAAGCGCGTGTTCAGCACGAACCGCTGAGCCATCCTCGGCTATATGGTCCAGAACGGAGTTCTGGGGCCCGACCCTGACCGCATGCGCCCCCTCATGGAACTCCCTCATCCCCACTGCCCCAACGCCCTCAACCACTGCCTGGGGTTCTTTTCTTACTAAGCCCAGTGGGTCCCAAACTATGTGGACAAGGCCCGCCCACTCATCCAGTCCACTCTTTTCCCCCTGAAGGCCAAGGCTCAACAGGCCTTCAACCGTATAAGGGCCGACATCGCCAAGGCCGTGATGCACGCAGTCGATGAGCCGTTACCCTTTCAAGTGCAGAGCGACGCATCAGATGTCATTCTAGCCGCCACCCTCAACCAAGCAGGCAGGCCCATGGCATTCTTTTCACGCACCCTTCATGCCTCCGAAATTCGACACTCCTCCGTCGAAAAAGAGGCCCAGGCTATCGTTGAAGCTGTGCGGCACTGGAGGCATTACCTGGCCGGCAGGAGATTCACTCTTCTCACTGACCAACGGTCGGTAGCTTTCGTGTTTAACAACACACAGCGGGGCAAGATCAAAAACGATAAAATCTTGCGGTGGAGGATCGAGCTCTTCACCTACAACTACGAGATTTTGTATCGCCCTGGTAAGCTCAATGAGCCCCCCGATGCCCTATCCCGAGGTACATGTGCTAGCGCACAGTTGGACCATCTCCGGACTCTGCATGACAACCTTTGTCACCTGGGAGTCACACGGTTGTACCACTTCATCAAGGCCCACAATCTGACCTACTCCATTGAGGAAGTACGGGCAATCACCAGAGACTGCCAGGTCTTTGCCCCTTTGAACGCCTCAGCGTGGATTTCTAAGGGCCCCTTTCCCTCCACCGACCATAACACGTATTTCCTCAGTGTGGTCGATGAGTACTCAAGATTCCCCTTCGCCATCCCATGCCCCGACATCATGTCTGCCACCGTCATCAAAGCCCTCAACACCATCATCACTCTGTTCGGCTTCCCCGCCTACATCCACAGCAACAGGGGATCCTCATTCATGAGTGATGAGCTGTGTCAGTTCCTGCTCAGCAGGGGTATCACCTCCAGCAGGATGAGCAGCTATAACCCCCGGGGAAATGGGCAGGTGGAGAGGGAGAACGGGACGGTCTGGAGGGCCATCCAGCTGGCCCTACGGTCCAGAAATCTCCCGGCCTCTTGCTGGCAGGAGGTCCTCCCCGATGCACTGTACTCCATTCGGTCGCTCCTATGCACTGCGACTATCGACACACCCCATGAACGTCTCTTTGCCTTCCCCAGGAAGTCCACCTCCGGGGTGTCGCTCCCGACTTGGCTCGCAGCTCCAGGACCCGTACTCCTCCACAAGGCGGACCCGTTGGTTGAAAGGGTGCAGTTACTCCACGCTAACCCCCAGTATGCCTACGTAGCGTACCCCGACGGCTGCCAGGATACTGTCTCCCTCAGGGACCTGGCATCAGCAGGTTCCCCACCCCCCCTCTCGCCCGGCGCCACCCTCCCCTCCCCGGCGCACCCAGCAGCACCCCCCCCCCCCCCCCCCCCTCATAACAGACGAGGAGGATTTTGGCATGCTCCCGGAGTCACCGAGGACCAGACCGGCACTGGAATCGCCGCCACCACTGCGTCGCTCCCAATGTCAGATCAAGGCCCCGGACCAGCTAAACCTGTAATTGGTTCGGGACTGTTAAAGCACCATGTACTGGACTCCAAAAATGTTCTTTTGCCTCTGTATATTAAAACTTGTTCTATACATAGTTCTCCACCACCCCCGCTGGACTCAACTTTAACAGGGGCTGAATGTGGTAATTACCACTGTTGTATATATTAGGAGATGTGTGGTAAGGCCCTGTCCCTGCCTGCTGGCTCTGCCCAGTAGGCGGAGTATAAATATGTTTGCTCCCCATACAGCAGCCATTTCGCCAGCTGCTGTAGGAGGCCACACATCTTCGTGTAATAAAGCCTCAGTTGTATTCAACTCTCGTCTTTGTGCAATTGATCGTGCATCAGGGTTGAAGTCAGAAATAGGCAAGGAGCAGTCACCTTGTTGGAAGTTTTCTATAGGCTCCCCAATAGCAGCAGAGATGTGGAGGAACAGATTGGGAAACTGATTTTGGAAAGGTGCAGAAGTCACAGGATAGTAGTCATGGGTGACTTCAACTTCCCAAATATTGAGTGGAAATTCTTTCGATCAGAACTTAGTCCAATCACTTGGAACCAGGTACGGGGTCCGCCCCGAATGGCACGAAGCCCCTGGGGACTATAAAATAGAGTCCCCAAGTTCAATTCGTCCTTCTTGGCAGGGTCTCTCAGCAGCTCGAAACAACCCTTGACAGTGACCTGCCTAGTAGCTGCATCAACCAAGTAAGTCTCCAGTCAACGCACGCTGCGAGATAGGCGCTCCTAGCTACCAGTCTATACCAGCTTTGAAGCCTGTAGACTCAGAATCGAACGAAAGGCCAGTTATTTCCCTGACCTGGTGGGCCAGTTCCAAAGCTAAGTATAGGCCTTTTAGTGATAGCAATAGTCTAGTAAGTAGAGTTTTATGCATGAGTAGTGATTGACTGTGTATAATAAATGTGTTTTGATTTGAAGCTTACTAACTGGTGTGTTGAGTTATTGATCAGCACTTGAACTTGAACCTCGTGGTGGTATCATAAAGATACCTGGCGACTCTAGAGCAAAGGTTATAAAACAGAACAAATTAAGTAAAGACACAATGAGCAACATTTAAGAGCCAACCAAAAGTTAGCAACAATGCGTACCCTCTCCCCGCATATCCGACCTGGTAAACAGGATCTCGCATTATATAGTCTCCACGGTGGATCTCAAGTCCGCCTACCACCAGCTCCCCATACGTACTAGTGACCGCAAATACACTGCCATCGAGGCAGATGGGCGGCTCTATCACTTCTTAAGGGTTCCGTTCGGTGTCACCAACGGGGTCTCGGTCTTCCAGCGCGAGATGGACCGAATGGTTGACAGGTACGGTTTACGGGCAACATTCCCGTATCTCGATAATGTCACAATCTGCGGCCATGACCAGCAGGACCACGAGACCAACCTCCGAAAATTTCTCCAGACCGCTAAAATCCTTAATCTTACACACAACAAGGACAAATGCGTGTTTAGCACCGACCGCCTAGCCATCCTCGGCTACTTAGTACGAAATGGAGTTATAGGCCCTGACCCTGAACGCATGCGCCCCCTTATGGAGTTCCCCCTCCCTCACTGCTCCAAGGCCCTGAAACGTTGCCTCGCGCTTTTTAGCTACAACGTCCAGTGGGTCCCCAACTATGCAGACAAGGCCCGTCCCCTGATCCAATCCACAGCTTTTCCCCTGTCGATACAGGCCCGCCGGGTCTTCAGCCGCATCAAAGCAGACATTGCAAAGGCCAGGATGCACGCCAACGACGAGTCCCTCCCCTTCCAGGTCGAGAACGATGCGTCCGACGTAGCTCTTGCGGCCACCCTCAACCAAGCGGGCAGACCCGTGGCCTTCTCCCGTACCCTCCATGCTTCCGAAATCCGCCACTCCTCAGTCGAAAAGGAGGCCCAGGCCATAGTAGAAGCTGTGCGACATTGGAGGCATTACCTGGCCGGCAGGAGATTCACTCTCCTCACTGACCAACGGACGGTTGCTTTCATGTTCGATAATGCACAGCGGGGCAAGATAAAAAACGACAAGATCTTGCGGTGGAGGATCGAACTCTCCACCTACAACTACGAGATCTTGTATCGTCCCGGGAAGCTGAACGAGCCTCCTGATGCCCTGTCCCACGGCACTTGTGCCACCGCACAAGTGGACCGCCTCCGAGCCCTCCACGAGGACCTCTGCCATCCGGGGGTCACTCGCATTTTCCATTTTGTCAAGACCCACAACCTGCCCTACTCCATCGAGGAGGTCAGGACTGCCACCAGGGACTGCCAAATCTGCGCGGAGTGCAAACCGCACTTCTACCGACCAGAGAAAGCGCACCTAATAAAGGCTTCCCGTCCCTTTGAATGCGTCAGCAGGGACTTCAAAGGCCCCCTCCCCTCCACCGACCGCAACACGTACTTCCTTTTTTTTTTTATTAAATATTTTATTGAAAATTTTTGGTCAACCAACACAGTATTGTGCATTCTTTACACAATATTATAACAACACAAATAACAATGACCTATTTTATAAACAAAAAATGAATAAATAATAAATAACAAAAATGAAAACTAGCCCTAATTGGCAACTGCCTTGTCACAAGTAACACTCTCCAAAAATATAATTTAACAGTCCAATATATAATTATCTGTAGCAACGACCTATACATACTATACAGTATATATTAACAACCCTGAGAGTCCTTCTGGTTCCTCCCCCCCCCCCCCCACCCCCCCACCCCCCCCCCCCCCGATCCTGCGCAATACGTACTTCCTGAATGTGATTGACGAGTACTCCCGGTTCCCATTCGCCATCCCCTGCCCCGCCATGACCACGACCACCGTCATCAAGTCCCTCCATAGCATCTTTGCACTGTTCAGGTTCCCCGCTTACATACACAGTGATAGGGGGTCCTCCTTTATGAGCGACTAACAGAGTCAATTCCTGCTCAGCAAGGGCATCGCCTCGAGCAGGACGACCAGTTACAACCCCCGGGGTAACGGACAGGTAGAGAGGGAGAACGGAACGGTCTGAAAGACCGTCCTACTGGCCCTACGGTCCAGGAACCTCCCAGTCTCCCGCTGGCAAGAAGTCCTCCCGGATGCCCTCCAATCCATCCGTTCACTGCTTTGTACGACCACCAATCAGACACCTCATGAACGTCTCATTGTCTTCCCTAGAAAGTCCTCCTCTGGGACCTCGCTCCCGACCTTACTGGCAGTACTCGGACCCATCCTGCTCCGAAAACACGTACGGGCGCACAAGTCGGACCCGTTGGTCGAGAGGGTCCATCTGCTCCATGCTAACCCTCAGTACGCCTATGTGGCGTACCCTGACGGCTGACAAGATACGGTCTCCCTACGGGACCTGGTGCCCCACGCACATCCCAGCCACCAGTCCCACCCTCCCCTCCACCGTAGCGCCTTACAGGAGGATCGGTCCTTCCGCCGGCCCCATCTAGGCCCCCCCACCCACCGACGCCCCCCGCAGACGCTCCCTTCCCAGCTCAACCGTTTTCCCCACAAGCGCCGTCTCGGGGTGCCGAAGCTGCCATGGAGATCGAAGCCACGCTCCCAGAGTCACAGACGCCCGAGCCTCCACCGGAGTCACCACCGAAGCTCCGACGATCACAGAGGACGACCAGGGCCCCCGATCGACTGATTGCTTCATTTTAATTGTAAACTGTAAATATAAACCATCAAATGTACATAGCTATCAGAATTGTAAATAGTTACTAAACACTGTACGGAGGTATTATGGTACCTCCATAACTAATTATACCAGGTTGCCATGTTCTGTAGTTTCAGGTCACCAATCCCGCCGGACTCTTTTTTAACAGGGGGTGAATGTGGTATTATAGGTATCACGGTACCTGATAGGCTAAAGCACCATTGGTGGAAACTGTATGCTTTCTATTGGTTAGAATGTATGATAGCTCCGCTCTGCTAGGTGGGGTATAAGAACCCGTGCCGCCCCAGCAGCCTTCATTCTGTACCTGAGCTGCTGGGGGAAACATCTAGCTTATTAAAGCCTTCAGTTGGACTACAACCTCGCTTTAGTGGTCATTGATCGTGCATCAGTGTGCTCGCGTTCATTAGCAGAGGGATTGAATTGAAGAGCCCGTGAGGTGATGATGCAGCTGTACAAAACCTTGGTAAGGCCACATTTGGAGTACTATGTGCAATTCTAGTCGCCTCATTTTCGGAAGGATGTGGAAGCTTTGGAAAAGGTGCAAAGAAGATTTACCAGGATGTTGCCTGGAATGGAGAGTAGGTCTTACGAAGAAAGGTTGAGGATGCTAGGCCTTTTCTCATTAGAACGGAGAAGGATGAGGGGCGACCTGATAGAGGTTTATAAAATAATCAGGGGAATAGAGAGAGTAGACAGTCAGAGACTTTTTCCCCGGGTGGAACAAACCATTATAAGGGGACATAAATTTAAGGTGAATGGTGGAAGATATAGGGGGGGTGTCAGAGGTGGGTTCTTTACCCAGAGAGTAGTGGGGGCGTGGAATGCACTGCCTGTGGAAGTAGTTGAGTCGGAAACATTCGGGACCTTCAAGCGCCTATTGGATAGGTACATGGATTACGGTAGAATGATGGGGTGTAGATTAATTTGTTCTTAATCTAGGATAAAAGTTCGGCACAACATCGTGGGCTGTATTTGGTTCTGTGCTGTATTTTTCTATGTTCTAATTGTACGGAGATTGGCCTTAACTGGTGATTATTGGATTCTCACCATGCCACAGCAGGATCCTGTTTTTGCCAACTGGAGCGGGCAGGTTAGATCGCAAACCAATCGGTGTGGTTCTCGTTTTTGGCCCCTCCCGTGGTCTAATGGCCTCACCGCGCTCTCGCTTAAGAGCAATGCAGCTATTAAATCGCACCCTAGATCTATCCAAAGGTGTAACCTCAGACTTTGTAAAATTAATTTTATAACCAAAGAAAAGGCTAAATCTACCCACCACATCAATAATAGCGGGAACAGAACCATCCAGCTAGCAACTGGTCATCCACATATAGTGTAATCTTATGCTGTTGCACTCCACTGTGCAGCCCAAAAGCCAAGGCATCCTGCCTGCTTGCCTCCGCTCGGGGCTCAATACCTGTTATGAACAATAACAGGGATCGTGGGCATCCCTGCTGGAGACAAAAACAATCAGACCTAGAACTATTGGTAACTAGTGGGCTTTTATAAAACACTTGTATCCACTTCACAAACACCCCTCCCAACCCAAACCTTTGGAGCTTATGAAATAAATTATTCCATTCCACCTGATCAAACGCCTTCTCTGCATTCAAGGAGATTCCTAATCCATCTAACACCCATTTTTCATTGAATCCATATAGTACAGAAGAGGCCCTTCGGCCCATCAAGCCTGCATTTATAAAGAAAACCTACTCTGATCTGGACTAATCCCACTTCCCAGCATTTGACCCATAGCCTTAAATGTTATGACATTTCAAGTGCTTTGAAAGACCTGAATGACATTCAACAATTGCCTACCATGTATTTCGGCCCTTTATGCACCCAATCTGGTCGCCCAGGAGGTTCATAGTGTTGACCGAGACACTGTTCTACAGACACAAGAAAATATAGTCAACTGTGGTTCTATTTTATATGTGTATTGCAATCTTCAATATCAATCACACAGACTATCAGTCAGACTGACAGCTCAGCTCTAGGTATTACCCACACTGGTGGAGGAGGCTGGCCAGATATCTTCTTCTCTGAGCTCTGAGCTGTGTTGTTCTCCTGTGATGGTTGCTCCCGGGGGTTTCTGGATTGTTGCTGACGATGTATTCCAATGACTCTTTTTTTACCCAGGTTCTGCTAGCGCTGAGTTATGATACATACACGTACGCCTGGCCTGAGTTCTATTGTCCCATCAAAACTTAAACTCATTAATAGAAATAAACAAGACACTCCAGCTTAACCAAAGTGATTTAGTCTGTAGCGCACAATGACTTACGAGAGTGACGAGTAGAGATGAAGTCGATGAGGCTTTATTAAGCGAGACTTGTCCCCAGCAGTTCAGCAACAGAATGGAGCGGCGGGGAGAAGCTCGGGTTTTTATACTTCGCCTTCAGGGCGGAGCCAGGAGTCAACAGCCAACCAGGACCCGGGATCTGTCAGCCAATAGCATCACGGCTTCACAGTCCCACATGACCCCTAATACATACTACCACATTCACCCCTTGTTAAAAATGAACCCGGCGGGGTGGTGGTTCGCATGGTGGTAGGGGTTTACAAGGCTGGTCCTGGGAGGAAAACATTTCGGGCATGTCATTACAGTTTTAGCCCTGCACTGGGCTATGTACAAGGTTTGTGAAACTATTTACAATATTAGTAAGAGAAATTTTTTTTTGTTACAGTCCAACAACATTCTTGATGTCACGCCGATGCCACGAGTCGAGCGGGCGGTCTGGTCTTCCTAGTCGATCGCCTCAGCCCCGGTGGTGGTGCAGGTGCTTGTTCCGGCGTTGTCGTCTCCGGGAGCGTTTCGGTGTTTGTTTCTGTTTCACTCCTGGGCGGACACGGGAGGAGGACCGATCCTCCCGGGAAGGGGGCGGTCGCAGGGTGCGCCGGTGGCAGGGAGGGGATGATCGGTGTCGGGGGGGTGTGTGTGTTGCCGGCGGGCGCCAGGTCTCGCAGGGAGACTGTGTCCTGTCGGCTGTCGGGGTACGCCACGTAGGCGTACTGCGGGTTCGCGTAGAGGAGGTGAACCTCTCGACCAACGGGTCCAACCTATGCGCCCGCACATGTTTCCGGAGCAAGATGGGTCCTGGGGCCGCCAGCCAGGTCGGCAGCGACGTTCCGGAGGAGGACTTCCTGGGGAAGACAAAGAGGCGCTCATGAGGCGTTTGGTTTGTGGCGGTACACAGCAGCGACCGGATGGAGTGGAGAGCGTCCGGGAGGACCTCCTGCCACCGGGAAACCGGGAGATCCCTGGACCGTAGGGCCAGTAGGACGGTCTTACAGACCGTGCCGTTTTCCCTCTCTACTTGCCCGTTCCCCCGGGGGTTGTAGCTGATCGTCCTGCTCGAGGCTATGCCCTTGCAGGAACTGGCGCAGCTCGTCACTCATGAAGGAGGACCCCCTGTCGCTATGGATATATGTGGGGCACCCGAACAGAGTGAATATGGTGCCAAGGGCTTTAATGACTGTGGCCGCTGTCATGTCGGGGCAGGGGATGGCGAAGGGGGAAACGGGAGTACTCGTCCACCACGTTCAGGAAGTATGTGTTGCGGTCGGTGGAGGGGAGGGGCCCTTTGAAATCCAGACTGAGGCGTTCAAAGGGGCGGGAAGCCTTGATCAGGTGCGCTCTATCCGGCCTGAAAAAGTGCGGTTTGCACTCCGCGCAGATGTGGCAGTTCCTGGTGACTGTACGGGCCTCCTCCACAGAGTAGGGGAGGTTGCGGGACTTTATAAAATGGTAGAACCGAGTGACCCCCGGGTGGCAGAGGTCCTCGTGGAGGGCTTGGAGACGGTCTATTTGTGCGTTGGCACATGTGCCGCGGGATAGGGCAACGGACGGCTCGTTCAGCTTTCCGGGACGGTACAAGATCTCGTAGTTGAAGGTGGAGAGCTCAATCCTCCACCTTAAGATCTTGTCATTTTTAATTTTGCCACGCTGTGCATTATCGAACATGAAGGCTACCGACCGTTGGTCGGTGAGGAGAGTGAATCTCCTGCCGGCCAGGTACTGCCTCCAATGTCGCACAGCTTCCACTATGGCTTGGGCTTCCTTTTCCACTGAGGAGTGGCGGATTTCTGAGGCGTGGAGGGTTCGGGAGAAAAAAACCACGGGTCTGCCCGCTTGGTTAAGGGTGGCCGCCAGAGCTACGTCGGAGGCGTCGCTCTCGACCTAGAAGGGGAGGGACTCGTCGATGGCGCGCATCGTGGCCTTTGCGATATCCGCTTTGATGCGGCTGAAGGTCTGGCGAGCCTCTGTCGACAGGGGGAAGGTAGTGGACTGTATTAGTGGGCGGGCCTTGTCTGCGTACTGGGGTACCCACTGGGCGTAATATGAAAAGGACCCCAGGCAACGTTTCAGGGCTTTGGAGCAGTGGGGGAGGGGAAATTCCATGAGGGGGCGCATGCGTTCGGGGTCGGGGCCTATTATCCCATTGCGCACTACGTATCCCAGGATGGCCAACCGGTTTGTGCTAAAAACGCACTTTTCCTCGTTGTATGTGAGGTTCAAGGCGTTAGCGGTCTGGAGGAATTTTTGGAGGTTGGCGTCGTGGTCCTGCTGATCGTGGCCGCAGATGGTTACGTTGTCGAGATACGGGAACGTGGCCTGCAACCCGTGCTGGTCAACCATTTGGTCCATCTCCCGTTGGAAGACCGAGACCCCATTCGTGACACCAAATGGGACCCTTAGGAAGTGGTATAGACGCCCGTCTGCCTCGAAGGCTGTGTACTTGCGGTCACCTGGGCGGATGGGGAGCTGGTGGTAGGCGGACGTGAGGTTCACGGTGGAGAAAACCTTATACTGGGCAATCCGATTTACCATGTCGGATGTGCGGGGGAGAAGGTACGCATCTAGCTGTGTGTACCTGTTGATGGTCTGGCTATAGTCTATGACCATCCTTTGCTTTTCCCCGGTCTTTACTACTACCACCTGGGCTCTCCAGGGACTATTGCTGGCCTGGATTATGCCTTCCTTCAGCAACCGCTGGACTTCAGACCAAATAAATATCCGATCCTGGGTGCTGTACCGTCTGCTCCTAGTGGCGACAGGTTTGCAATCCGGGGTGAGGTTTGCAAACAAGGACGGCGGTTCAACCTTGAGAGTTGCGAGGCCGCAGATAGTGAGTGGGGGTATTGGGCCGCCGAATTGAAATGTTAGTCTCTGCAGGTTACACTGGAAATCTAATCCCCGTAATGTGGGCGCGCAGAATTGGGGAAGGACGTAGAGCCTGTAGTTTTTAAACTCCCTCCCTTGCACCATTAGGTTCGCGATGCAGAACCCTTTGATCTCTACGGAGTGGGATCCTGCAGCTAGGGAAATCTTTTGCGTACTTGGATGGATGGTCAGAAAACAGCGTCTTACCGTGTCGGGGTGAATGAAACTTTCGGTGCTCCCGGAGTCGATCAGGCATGATGTCTCGTGTCCGTTGATCCGCACCGTTGTTGTCGTAGTCTGGAGCGTCCGGGGCCGTGATTGATCCAGAGTCACCGAAGCCAGTCGTGGTCGTAGTGTCTCGGCGTCTTCTTCGGACCCCGTGGAGCCGTCGATGCTGGGGTCCTTTGTTGTCATCCAAGATGGCGGCGTCCATGAATCGCACGCGGCCGGGGTGGACAAAATGGCCGCCCCCATGGATCGCACGTGGTCGGGGGTGGACAAAATGGCCGCCCCCATGAATCGCACGTGGCTGGGGAGTCACAAGATGGCGGTGCCCATCCTCCCCTCGTGGTGGCCGGGACCCAAAATGGCGGCGCCCGCGGGTCGAACATGGGGCGCTGGGGGGGTTGGGGAGCGTTTGGGATGCGTTGGGCTCGTTCTTCTCCGGGGATTGCGGCGACCCCCCGGGACCGGCACACAGCCGCGTAATGGCCCTTCTTGCCGCAGCTTTTGCAAATAGCTGCGCAGGCCGGGCAGCGCTGCCGGGGGTGTTTCGCTTGCCCGCAGAAGTAGCAGCGGGCCCCCCTGGGATGATCTGGCACTTTAACCGCGCAAGCCTGTGAGGGAGGGGGGGGTTTGTCGCGACGGGGGTCCACGGAGCCCAAGGGGCTGCCGCGCGGTCGGGGCCGTAGGCGCGGGCGTTTTGCGAGGCCACATCTAGGGAAGCTGCAATGGCCCGTGCCTCTGCGAGTCCTAGCGACTCTTTTTCTAAAAGTCTTTGGCGGATTTGGGGAGAGTTCATACCTGCCACAAAAGCATCGCGAATTAGCATGTCCGTGTGTTCAATCGCATTCACCGGCGGGCAGCTGCAGCCCCGTCCCAAAATTAGCAGCGCGGCGTAGAATTCCTCTAACGATTCTCCGGGACTTTGCCGTCTCGTTGCGAGTTGGTAGCGTACGTAGACCTGGTTCACGGGGCGAACGTAAATGCTCTTCAGTGCTGCGAGCGCCGTCGGGAAATCCTCTGCGTCTTCTATGAAAGGGTAAATTTCCGGGCTTACCCTCGAATGCAGAACCTGCATTTTCTGGTCTTCTGTGATCCGGCCGGGGGCCGTTCGGAGGTAGACTTCAAAACAAGCTAACCAGTGTTTAAAAATTGCTGCCGAGTTCACTGCGTGGGGGCTGATCCGCAGGCATTCCGGGGCGATCCGGAGCTCCATAGTCCTTTAAGCTCGCTTAATAAATTGTAGCGCACAATGACTTACGAGAGAGACGAGTAGAGATGAAGTCGATGAGGCTTTATTAAGCGAGACTTGTCCCTAGCAGTTCAGCAACAAAGTGGAGCGGCGGGGAGAAGCTCGGGTTCTTATACTCCGCCTTCAGGGCGGAGCCAGGAGTCAACAGCCAACCAGGACCCGGGATCTGTCAGCCAATAGCCTCACGGCTTCACAGTCCCACATGACCCCTAATACATACTACCATATAGTCAAGATCCATTTTCCTCTGAAACACCCTTGCCTGACCAGCTATCAGCCCATTATGGAGTCTGATGGCGTCTTTGCACATCATCCTTCCTGTTGCGTTGTTTACTGTCTCGAAGTTAGTTGCATATTCATAGCATGGCCATTTGTCCTTTTCCGGCTTACAAACAGCAACTCAAGCGTGCTGAGCCAGTCAAGAAAACCGTGCAGTGCTGGTCCGAGGCATCAGAGGACATCCTCCGCGATTGCTTGGAGTCTGTGGACTGGTGCATATTCAAGGCCACGGCAGCAAACCTGGACAAGTATGTAACCACAGTCACAGACTTCATCAGTAAGTATGTCGAGGACTGTGTACCAAAGATGACAATACGGGTGTTCCCCAATCAGAAACCTTGGCTCAACCAAAGGGTCCACTCCCTGCTGAAGTCCTGGATGGAGGCGTTCAAGTCTGACCACCCTGACCTATATAAGAAATACAGGTACGATGTACGACAAGCTATCAGGGACACCAAAAGACAATACCGGATCAATTTAGTTCCTCGTGCATGATAATTCTCATACTTGTTGGATAAGGTCAAGAGTATGTTATTCTCTAATTCTGAATAACAACTGCAGACATACAGTTAACACTAACACATTATTCAAAGGGTTCGTTCTGCTTCCAGAGCTCAACTAGATGTAAAACAGTCAAGAGGTATCACCAGTGAAATAAGGTAAACTGCCTATGCTAAGCTATCCCTGTGTGCTGCTGCTCACTAGCTCTGTGCTTCGAAAAGAGGCGGATCCTGCCTTGGGCTCAACCCTTTATACCCGTCTCTGATGCTCCCTCTAGTGATGCTGTGGCTGTCACATCTGTGCTGCAGTCTCTGGTGAATGTGCAGATGTATGTACAGATGTACAGATCACTACAAGAGCTAAGGCTCCTCCGTTCCTAAATTCAGGTTCGTTCTAGCTGCCTCACCTGAAGTCATCAAACCCTGCTGTCCCTGACCACTGACTGGCTTTGAGGTACCTAATCTACGGAGTGTGACCGCCTTCTGAAACAAAGCGTCCAGGTAACTCTCCCGTCCCGGGTGTCCGAAGCTCAGATTCCAGCTCATCAATTCTGAGATGAAATTACTTGAGCAACCAGCACTTGCCGCAGATGTGGTCACTGCAACTCGCAATGGGATCTGCCAGCTCCCATATGATACAGCCACAGGACATTACCTGCCCAGTCATCTCCATCTAGTTAATTAATTAATTAGTTTTGCAGTGCTCTCCTTCAAATTCCGCAGATTAATCTCTAACCCCCCCCCCCCGCCGAACCAGACTGGGATCTCCAGGGAGAGCTGAAAAAAAACAGAGTTAAAAACTCCAGGCCCAATGTGGGAAAGAATTCTGGGACAATTTGTCTCCGACCCTTGTGGCGATCGAAACGAGTCCTGGAGATCACTGTGGCCGGGATGATATTTACAATGAACTCTCTCCTCTCACCCCGCTGTTCAATATGAACTCTCGCCTCTCTCCCCGCTGTTCAATATGAACTCTCACCTCTCTCCCCGCTGTTCAATGTGAACTCTCGCCTCTCTCCCTGCTGTTCAATGTGAACTCTCTCCCCGGTGTTCAATGTGAACTCTCTCCTCTCTCCCCGCTTTTCAATGTGAACTCTCGCCTCTCTACCCGCTGTTCAATGTGAACTCTCTCCCCGGTGTTCAATGTGAACTCTCTCCTCTCTCCCCGCTGTTCAATGTGAACTCTCGCCTCTCTCCCCGCTGTTCAATATGAACTCTCGCCTCTCTCCCCACAGTTCAATGTGAAATCTCTCCTCCCTCACCGCTGTTCAATGTGAACTCTCTCCTTTCTCACCGCTGTTCAATGTGAACTCTCTCCTCTCTCACCGCTGTTCAATGTGAACTCTCTCCTCTCTCTCCGCTGTTCAATGTGAACTCTCGCCTCTCTCCCCGCTGTTCAATGTGAACTCTCTCCTCTCTCCCCGCTGTTCAATGTGAACTCTCGCCTCTCTCCCCGCTGTTCAATGTGAGCTCTCTCCTCTCTCCCCGCTGTTCAATATGAACTCTCTCCTCTCTCCCCGCTGTTCAATGTGAGCTCTCTCCTCTCTCCCCGCTGTTCAACGTGAACTCTCTCCCCGCTGTTCAATGTGAACTCTCTCCTCTCTCCCCGCTGTTCAATGTGAGCTCTCTCCTCTCTCACCGCAGTTCAATGTGAACTCTCTCCTCTCTCTCCGCTGTTCAATGTGAACTCTCGCCTCTCTCCCCGCTGTTCAATGTGAACTCTCTCCTCTCTCTCCGCTGTTCAATATGAACTCTCTCCTCTCTCCCCGCAGTTCAATGTGAGCTCTCTCCTCTCTCCCCGCTGTTCAATATGAACTCTCTCCTCTCTCCCCGCTGTTCAATGTGAATTCTCTCCTCTCTCCCCGCTGTTCAATATGAACTCTCTCCTCTCTCTCCGCTGTTCAATGTGAACTCTCTCCTCTCTCTCCGCTGTTCAATGTGAACTCTCGCCTGTCTCGCCACTGTTCAATGTGAACTCTCTCCTCTCTCTCCGCTGTTCAATGTGAACTCTCTGCTCCCTCCCCGCTGTTCAATGTGAACTCTCGCCTCTCTCACCGCTGTTCAATGTGAACTCTCTCCTCTCCCCGCTGTTCAATGTGAACTCTCGCCTCTCTCCCCGCTGTTCAATGTGAACTCTCTCCTCCCTTCCCGCTGTTCAATGTGAACTCTCGCTTCTCTCCCCGCTGTTCAATGTGAACTCTCTCCTCTCTCCCCGCTGTTCAATGTGAACTCTCGCCTCTCTCCCTGCTGTTCAATGTGAACTCTCTCCCCAGTGTTCAATGTGAACTCTCTCCTCTCTCCCCGCTGTTCAATGTGAACTCTCGCCTCTCTCCCCGCTGTTCACTATGAACTCTCGCCTCTCTCCCCGCTGTTCAATGTGAAATCTCTCCTCCCTCCCCGCTGCTCAATGTGAACTCTCTCCTCTCTCCCCGCTGTTCAATGTGAACTCTCTCCTCTCTCACCGCTGTTCAATGTGAACTCTCTCCTCTCTCTCCGCTGTTCACTGTGAACTCTCGCCTCTCTCCCCGCTGTTCAATGTGAACTCTCTCCTCTCTCTCCGCTGTTCAATATGAACTCTCTCCTCTCTCCCCGCTGTTCAATGTGAACTCTGGCCTCTCTCCCCGCTGTTCAATGTGAGCTCTCTCCTCTCTCCCCGCTGTTCAATATGAACTCTCTCCTCCATCCCCGCTGTTCAATGTGAGCTCTCTCCTCTCTCCCCGCTGTTCAACGTGAACTCTCTCCCCGCTGTTCAATGTGAACTCTCTCCTCTCTCCCCGCTGTTCAATGTGAGCTCTCTCCTCTCTCACCGCAGTTCAATGTGAACTCTCTCCTCTCTCTCCGCTGTTCAATGTGAACTCTCGCCTCTCTCCCCGCTGTTCAATGTGAACTCTCTCCTCTCTCTCCGCTGTTCAATATGAACTCTCTCCTCTCTCCCCGCAGTTCAATGTGAGCTCTCTCCTCTCTCCCCGCTGTTCAATATGAACTCTCTCCTCTCTCCCCGCTGTTCAATGT